>NC_073252.2:171015075-171318106 GCF_029289425.2 Pan paniscus | reverse complement strand
GCCTGAGAAGGTAGTAGCTCAGCTCACCAAAATACATCAAAAAATAAAATGAGGGGACAAAATAAGTCATGAAAGAAGGCTTCTTTGGGTCATTAGCAACTGCTGAGGCGGTCTGCCCCTCATGTGCATCTGGAGAAATGCCAAAATTCTCTGCCCAGCAGCCCACTCAACCCTAGTAGACAGCACGGAACCAGACTATGTGCGCATGTGAAGTGTCAACCCCAGCACCAGGGAAAGGTGAACAGCTGTCAGGGGCAGGACTCCCTCCATCAGCCCTGACTGAGAGTTTCCAGTCACAAACTAACAGTAAAGGTAGCCTTTGTATGAATCACTGCATTGTAAGAAAATCTATCCTGCTGTGTTTTTGTTACTCCAATTGTCTGGTACTCCAGAACAGATGCCACCATCCATTATCTATGGAAAGTCATGTCTTCCTCCTTAGATCTGCCATAACACTTTATATCATTCTTGAGATACCTACAATGCACCCTTACTGTTTCCTGTCCATTTCTTAATTCCTCTACAAGACTGTGAGTTATAACTGGTGCTTTGTACTTCTTCTATTTACCAGCATTTTAGCACAATGAGTAGCTTACTAGGAGATGAATAAATACAGAATCTGACAAGAAGTGGATGACTCAGTGAAGTGAATGAATTTATGAATGAATACTCAACAGCTAATCTGATTGCTACAGCCCCAAAATAATCTAGGTCTTACAATGTCTCACCTTTACCCAGTCTTTCATAGATGACTTATTTAAATCCTCTTTCTTTAGAGGGACATATCAGCTGGTCACACATAAGAGTAAACATCCAGCAACAATGTTAACTGCAAGGGCGTGTTGTTGATGTGTACAGTAGGTTGAACACTACTAAGGAATGCTATTCTGAATTGAATTGTACCTTATTTCCTACTTAGTGCTTCTTCATTTAAAATAATTGTGATAATTCTTTTCTGTTTTTTAAAATTATGATGGGTACATGATAACAGTATACATTTATGGGGCACATGTGATGTTTTCATGAAGGCATACAATGTGTAACGATCAAATTAGGATAATTAGGGTGTTCATTGCCTCAAGCATTTATCATTTCTTTGTGCCAGGGACATTCCAATTCCATTCTTTTCGTTATTTTAAAATATACAATAAGTTATTGTTAACTATAGTCACCCTATTGTGCTACAGAACACTAGATCTTATTCCTTCTAACTGTGTTTTTGTATCCACTGACCATCCCTACTTTATTCCTTCCTCCCACTACCCTTCCCAGCCTCTGGTAATGATCATGCTACTCTCCCCATGAGTTCAATTGTTTTAATTTTTAGCTCCCACATATGAGTGGGAACATGTGAAATATGTCGTTCTGTACCTGGCTTATTTCACCTAACATAATGTCCTCCAGTTTTATCCATGTTGTTGCAAATGACAGAATTTCATTCTGTATTCTTTTTTTTTTTCTTTTGGAGACAGGGTCTCGCTATATTGCCCAGGCTGGAGTGCAGTGGTGTGATCAGGGCTCACTGCAGCCTCGACTTCCCTGGACTGAAGCAATCCTCCCACCTCAGCCTCCCTGGTTGCTGGGACTACAGGTGCATGCTACCATGCCCAACTAATATTTTATTCTTTTTTATGACTGAATAATATTCTACTGTGTATATGTACCATATTTTCCTTACCCACTCATCTGTTGATGGACAGTTAGGTTGCTTCCATATCTTGGCTACTGTGAATAGTGTTGTAATAAACATGAGAGTGCAGATATCTCTTCAATATACTGATTTCTTTTCTTTTGGATATATACCCAGCAGTGGGATTGATAGATTGTATGGTAGTTCTATTTTTAGTTTTTTGAGGAATCTCTACTGTTCTCCATAGTGCTGTACTAATTTACATTCCCACCAACAGTGTATGAAGGTTCCCCTTTCTCCACATTCTCATCAGCATTCATGATCACCTCTCTTTTGGATAAAAGTCATTTTACGTGGGGTAAGATGAATTCTCACTGCAGTTTTGATTTTATAATTTTTGATATCATACTTAATTGGATTCAAATAAAATTATCTAGACATGGTAAATTTACTTCCACATATATAAGATAATACATGTATAAAGTTATTCATTATGACATTGTCTTTAAAAATAAAAGATTGGAAACTCAATGACGATCAATAGGGGGCTAGAGAAATAAGTTATGATATAGCCATTCTGTGGAATGATATGCAAATGTTTAAAGAAAGAAGAATGCTTTCTACCTAATGCATTCCAAAGTAATTCATTACATTGTTGTCTGTAATAGAAAATATTAGAAACTATATGAAGGTCCATCAATAGGGGGGTAGATAAATAAAGTGTGGCACATCAATAGAATGATATACAACTATGAAAAATAAGGCTACTTTGCGTATACAGAAAGATTTACAAAACATATTGTTAAGTAGAAAAAGCAAGCTCAAGACCTTTTTTTTGAGACAGAGTTTTTCTCTGTCACCCAGACTGCAGTGCAATGGTGCAATCATGGCTCACTGCAGCCTCAACCTTCTGGGTTCAAGTGATCCTCCTGCCTCAGCCTCCTGAGTTATCTGAGACTACAGGTACACACCAACCATGCTTGGCTAATTTTTTATTTTTTTATAAAGACAGGGTTTCCCTAAGCTGCCCAGGCTGGTCTCAAACTCCTGGGCTCAAGTAATTCTCCCGCATGGGCCTCCCAAAGTGCTAGGATTACAGGTGTGAGCCACCTCACCCTACCAGGAACAAAATTGATAGTGTGTTAATTTTTGTATGAAAAAAAGGAAAGAGTTTAAGATATATTGGCATAAAGAAATGCTGAAAGAGTACACAAGAAACTAATAAAAATGGCTATACAAGGGCAGTAGAATTGGGTTCATGATGGATGCAGGGTGGGCAAAACTTTTCATAAAATACCGTCTCATATTTCTGTTTTTACCCTTGCAAGTGCATTACCTATGCCAAAAAATTTAATAGACATTTCCATTATGCTACACTTGTTTAATGAATGAATTTTAAAAGAATCTCTAATATATCATTCTTCATCATTCTCTCACCAAGTTTCCTTTCTGTTCTCTGCCCCGCCACCCCCTTCTGTATCAAATGCCTTTATACTCACTACCACCCAGGTGAGGGAAACAGCTGGGGTAGAGCACTTTGGAAAGGATTGGTTTTGATCCCATTTGAAGCCTAACAAGACCTAATGCTAAATTTAAAAAATATATAGTTTGGGGAATTTGTTTGCCTAAAAATGAAAGGTGGGATGTGTAGGCTGGGTAATATCTGAAGATTTCAATAATACAGAATTGTATTGTACCTGCTTCATGCTAACTTTTAATGGTCTCATTATCAATGAGTTTAATAATAATGTTTTCATTCTTGAATGAAGGCAATGATTCTCACTTACTCTCGGAAGAACTTATGAACTTTTTATTTCATTAGCCAAAACAGATTTTAATAAGGGAAGACAACTGAATAGCCATACTGAACTTTCTTTTTTAATATCACATCAACTTCTTAAATATTGAAGTCATTAATCTGTATTTGGAAACCTGTAATCATCTAAGGTCTTGTACAACCTTCCATTTATTAGAAATAAATTCACACAAAAAAGCGACAATGTTTAAATTTGGTGCTCAAAAGACCCTCTCAGCAAGAGGTAATAAAATGTCTGCCCCATTTCAATGAGACATTATTGACCCCCATTAGTAGGACACGTGCTTGACTTGACTTTTTCTAAGGGTGGTGATGGATTTGCTCTTGTCCATCCACACACTCCTGCCCCGTCCTCTCATGACTTGGGGCAGACATGTGCTGGACAGCTGGCTGGACCAGGTCTGTGGTCTCTGAACAAAGCAAACCTTGCTGGCCCACACAAAGACTGAAACTGTGACCTTGTTCTCATTAGCTCAATGCCCTAATCACCTGAGCTAAACAGCTACAAAAAATATATAGATTGAACTTTGTGTGGATATATGTCTGTGTGTGGGTGTCAAAGCCAGGAATAAAATGATACATAACAACAAGCATGACGCTGGCGCTTGGGCATTAAAGGAGGTCCTCCTGTAAGTTATGTGTCTTGTATGCCATGCCCCAGTGGCAGCTTCCAAGCTGAGAGCCAAAATATGATCACCTTAAAAGAATTGTATTTCAGTTCTGAAACATAATATAATATGATTCTAACTCCAGAAAGAAATTGATCCTTGAAATTAGTAGTTAGTCACTGTGTACAAGGAGATCCTAGGAAGCAATAGGTTCCATATCTTATATGATCTGGGTTCTCCTGAGCCTTGGAATGAACAAGGAAGTAGAGATTAAGACTAGAGCTAGAGGGGAAAACAGGAGGCAAAATTTTGTCACTAGAAGATACAGAAGCTGTTTATCCAGGCAAAGTTTCATGAAAGAAATACCTATGTTCCATCAGTTAAACTAGAACTGTAGGTGAGTATCCAGTGTGCTTGTGTGCCTCAGAACCTCTTGCTATAGAGATCTACTAACAGGAAGGGGACCTCCTCTCGTGAAATTCATGATCATGGAGAAAGTCACTGAAGACCAGATTCCCAGGATTCTACTTCTCCCTGAATAGACAGCTATTCCAGTGCAACTAATAAGGGTCACCAAGACTGCAGGCCCAAAGCAAGACTCACCAAACGTGGAATATCTCAGATTAGATGAGGAATGTAAACACAAGTGCAATATGAGCAATTTCAATGTCATTGCTTTATTTCAGGAGATGAGATTAAGTTCAGCCCAGAAGCTCCTCCTCCTCACTCATTGGAATGGACCCTCTGTCAGGAATGACCTACAAGAGAATCTGGGTCACATCTCCAGGCACAACATTAACCATCAACCACTAGGAGATGGTAACTTAATGCATATCTTGGGTCACAAGAATCACATTCCATGTTAGCTATCCAAAAATGCTACTTTCAAGCTCCTCCACTTTTGAAAGATATAATTCTCCTCAGCATGAAGTTCCAACTCCTTAACCTGACATTCAACAGAAATCCAAGGCTAAGTTTTCTTTGTCTCTGCATATCCATGCCAAGCGGAGGGTTTCCACATGAAAGAGCTTCCCACATAAAGAGTGCAATAAAGTATTAAATGAAGAAAGAAGTGAATGGCTGAAGCTAATCCTAATTTATCTTTCCATGTGATCTCACTCTACTTCTCTTAATCTTTCCCTCCACTCATAATAATCTTCTCTTTGTCCCATGAACATGGCTGGCTGTCTCCTTCCTCCAGACTTGTTTAGGATGTTCTCTCCAACTGAGGGGATTACCTTTTATCAAGTGCTTAAACACTTTATATATATTATCTCAATTAATCCTAAAAAATTAACAAAATAGTCGCTATCATATCCATTTTATAGAAGATGTCCATAAAAGCTAAGTAACTTCCCAAGATTACACAGCTAGAGAACAAGAAAACCAAGATTTGAACCCAGATCTGTCTGGCTCCAAAACTCTTCTCCCTTTCTGGGAATTATTCTTTCTTCATATCTCCAAATTCTGCATTTCCAAAATTGCTTTGTCTTTTATGGCTTAATGCAAGCTTCAAGGAGAGGAACTCTTCCTGTCCATTCTATCCCATAGTGATCTCTCATTCTTTTAACTTAGCACTGTAAACTCAATGTCTCAGATAACAATCATGGACTGCCTCAACACTCCATCTATTATTCCTTTTAACTTTTCACTGATCTATTCCTTCTCAGACTAACTAAATCAAAAGCTCATGAAGGGCAGATTCTACACATTGCACATCACTGTATCTCTTCGCAAGCATGGAAGAGACTTGTGCATGTGGTAGGCAGTCAACAAATATATGTTGACTGGTTAATGTTGACACCTCCATCTTTCCACCAAAATCTGTGTACCAATTCCTATTATTATAAGGATACACCCCCGAAGCGTTTACCTCCTAAGGTTATCGTAATAAAGGACGAAAACTGGAAAGCTACAAAGATTAACTATGTTTTTAAAAATATTTTAAAGTTTTTCATTGTTAAACTTCTGGGGCATCTCTACTTCTGAGAAGTCTAACACACCAGCGTTAGTGAGATCATCTTGTTAAGATTTTCCTTGTTTCCTTCGAGTACCCTCATTTTCAAAGGTTAATTACCTGGTTGTAAACGTGCATTCCAGAATGAAATTTAACCTATGAGTTCTCCATCTTGAGGTGAATATTCTTAGTGGGTTTTTTTTTTTCAAAAGTAGAAAGCCATCTGTTTAACCAATTTAAATACATACTTATAGAAGAATAAAAAAATAGGAATACAGAGAGAGGTTCATGGATTTTAAGCACTTGTGAATATTTGTAAAACACATTATGACTTTGATGCTTGGAAAAAATATGAAGTGATACTTTCTGCTGTAAATCAGCACTGGCAAATAAAGAGGCACTAGAAGTTGTGATATCTTAAAGACAAAATTGTTTTGATCATCCAAAATGTTGATCATTTGTGGGCCGTAGAAAAGGAAGATTTATTATTTTTGAATCGTTCGATTTCTTAGGAAGATAAAAAAAATCATTTGAGAAAACATCAAACAGAATGTGGTTCTTATTAATATCACATAACCTTTCTCACAAAACTTTTCTCTTCTCCAGCCTAGCTCCCATTAGAACCAAACTAAACACGTTGACAGCTCCAAGTTAGGAAGGCGTTAGGCCAATAGTCTACCCTTTTGAGAAACTGAATCATTCATTCAATATCACTTACTAGTTTTCTTCACGAACCAAATACATGGCGACAGACTCTATTCTGCAGGGTTTAATCACACACAAGTGGCAAAAACCACAGAACACAGCGCCTAATCAGCCAGGCTTTCAACCATGGACTTACTCTATGCACATATGTCACTCCCATTATCATTAGTATCAATAAAACCCTGACATTTTACTCACTCAGGAGACGCTGGATCTCAATGTCTACGGTTTGATATGTTCTCATAAAAAGCATATCGCCTCATTACCAATAAGTTTATACGAATCGGTATGTTTTAAATTGAATATGCTCCTCCAGAGTAGAATAAATCATGGATTTTTTTTCCTGAACAATTTTTGAATTATTTATTTTCTATTCTAAATACTCATATGAAGCTAAAGTTAGCATTTCATATTTAGAATTTTTAAGACAACCAATGAATTCTAGGATTTCAAGTTTATTTTCAGTCTCAATAAACATTTATTAAATAATGTATGAATAAATTCAATCACCTGAACTTGGGAATGCAACCCATAATCATAAAGTGGTCTTCCCTAGAGGAGATCCCAGATGAAATTAAAAATAAAAGTTTCAAAAATTAACCTCACATATACCTCATATAGTTGACTCTACTTAACTCTGAGTTTGAATCCCGGGAAGAAATAGTCTTAAGATCTGAACAGAATTGCTTAGGCAGGGGTCAAAGATAATAGATGTGACTATATCTTTAGAAGAAATAGCTTAAACCAGGTGTGGTGGCTCAAACCGTAATCTCAGCACTTTGGGAGGCAGAAACATGGATCACTTGAGCTCAGGAGCTTAAGACCAGCCTGGGCAACATGGTGAAACCCCGTCTCTGCAAAAAATACAAAAATTAGCCTGGCATGGTGGCTCATACCTGTGGTCCCAGCTACTCAGCAGGCTGAGGCAGGAGGATCACTTGAGCCAGGGAGGCAAAGGTTGAAGTGAGCTGAGATTACACCACTGCCCCCCATCTGGGTGACAAAGCGAGATCCTGTTTAAAAAGAAAAAAAAAAAAAAAAAAAGGAGCTTGAACAGTCCTTTCTATAAAAGAGGAGAGCCATTGGGGCCATCTCCTAAATCCCCGGGCCATCCCCAAGTTGGTAAACCCAGAGTCATATTCCAGAGTCGTATCGCTGGCTGTACATCAAAACAAAACAAAACTGAGTTAATACCAACACTGCATTCTAAGATCATCCCATCACCCAACTCCCACCCCTACTGCCACTGCCACTGTGTATAGTCACATCTATTGTTACTGCCACAATCATATCCAGGTGCAAACCTGCTCATATAGCCTACAACCTGAGACACTCACTGAGAACAGTGAAGGAGCCTGACATTGAGGGTGTGACCTTCCTACCCACTCCACTGGGGAGCAGAAGGAAGAAGACAATCAAGGCTGTGTGAGACCCAGGCTCCCTATTTTTATTATGGTGCTTAATCATACCATGCAAACATTGGCATATATCATTTCACAACATCAAGTTTTTTATACAGTTAGACCATTAGCTTTTTGCCCACCAAGCTATAAGCTCAAAGAAGGCAGAGACATCTCCCTGGCTTCGCTAAAGTATTGCCTGCATAAAGCCTAATACCTTTCATATACTAGATGCTCAATAAATATGTGATGAATGATAATAGATCAGAGAGCACACTAAGGAGCCAATCTGCATGGGTTTCATTCCTGCCTGTGTGACAGTGTGATCCTAGTCACTTCTTTGAGCTTCACTCAGTTCTTTGTCTACAAAACAGGGATAATAATTGTATCTTAGTGGCTAATCATGAAAAATAAATAAGTTAATATGAGAAACGAAGTTAGAACAGGAGCTGACACATAGTATGTGCCATTATTAATTATTATTATTATTATCATCATCATCATGACCTCTAATTACTGGTGTACAGTGGACCTTGATCAACTTCCAGAATATCATGCATTCCTACAGGTGTTCATCATCCTATGCAAGCATTTATCTGTATAATAAATCATCCTCCTTTTGTGAATGAAAAGAGAGTGCACTACTTAATAAAATGAATTATTTCAAGGCCTGATGTTTTGCAATGTTTGAAAAGATCCTCCTGAGTAAGAAGCTTCTCACCACACTTGCCCTTTAGTATTTTTTTTAAAAAGTTGTATCTAAATTACTACCCCAGGTCCATTGCTATTAAACATAAAAAACAACTTCCACACACATACATACTTTGCACAAAATCCCATCGGTGCGATTTTGACAGGTACGAGGAGACTCCCGATACTGCTAATTGTTCACTGGGCTTAACCTCAGATGATGATTCAGCTAAATGCTATATTGAATTTCATCACTTCCATTTCCCCTATTCCTGCAGTGACTCTCTGAGGGGTTTACGGTTTTCTAGAGTGGCCTGCCGGCTTGGGTGCGTGCACTCAGGTCACTGTGGAGGACTGTGTGAGTGGAACAGGAATGGGAACATCTTAAAACGAAACAGCTGCGTCAGAAGTGGTCAAGGCTCGGGCGCAATATGATAGCTGCTATTAAACACCACTTTGAGCTCCTCATGGCTTTGATGATTTCTTTCTTCCTCTCAAAAGTTTATCATTCTTTTCCTGACTTTAAGTCAACCTCATAAAATCAGCCCAATTTTTGTTTTGGTTCATATTAAAGTTTTGGTTGTATTGTCCATTCGTTTCAGAATTTTTGTTGTTTTTGTTTTTTGCTTTTTCTTTGTCTCTTTGGTCTGAGGAAACTATAAAGTGAGGTGAACCAGTCATGACAAATTCTTGTAAACAGACATGGAACTAGGAATTCTTGTTCCCTAGAGTTCACCTGTCTCATAGCCCTTGTCCTCCAAGGCACTTCCTGTTGGTAAGCATCTGGAAGTGTCCATTTGTGGTGTGGATTTTGTTTTGTGTTGTTTTGTTTTTTCAGGATCTGTAGTACCAATCTCCCTTCCTGCCACCTCTTAGTCCACTGCAAGCTAGTGGAGTGAAAATGGTTCTTTTCAACGTCTGCCAATGGCGTCCTTGAATAAAATTTATTATTCACTATTATAAGAAAATAAGAACTTAATTGCATTGTTGAAATTTAAAATTTTATTTTTCATTCTGACAGTTAACTATTAAATGCACTTCAAGCTCCTAGAAGCAGTTCTAGGGCCTTCCAACCTTACTGTTATGAAAATCATTTAAATAAAATGTTTCTTGGATTAATATACTTAATTCCACCTCTGTATTTAGCAAAATCTTTTCTTGGGGCAACAATTATTAAGTCACCACTTAAAGACTATTTAATGATGTTGAAATGAAGTCTACACTTAGTCAGCCAACTCACTGGGACTTTTTCAAACTCCCAACCACCACCTGGGATTCATCTCAATTCTCTGATTCTGTGTTTCAAATCAAAGATACTATTTGCTGTCAGCAAGTCCCCTGATTTATTTAATCCTTCCCCAAAATATATCCTGAAATTCTCACAATTTAACCCCTATTTGTCATGACAGCAGCTCCGCTACAATGACTAACACACTCTTCAGCATTATCAGGTGTTTGCAGAGGGCTCTGTGACTGCACTGGTGGCCTGGGAGATCAAGAGCAACCCTCTGTAATAGTGTTGTTACTTTATCTTCTCAACAAATCACCAGTAAATTTTAAAAATAACATTTATAATCTCCATTACTTCTCTCCGAAAATAAGAACACCCAAGCATATGGCAAGCATAGCATAATGTGTGGAAGCTCAAGAGTCTTTATAGTTCTCATTTTAAGAGCGTCAATTGCTAATTTAATCAACAATATGCATGCTTACTAGTTTTTAGACTAAACAGTACAATATAGGAAAATATGGGTTCAAATAGAATAAGGAAAAAAGAAAATAAAGTAAGACAGGAAGAAGAAACAAGAAAGATGAGAACTCTGATTTTTAAAATAAATTGTGGCAATGGAATCTAATGTAACCAAGTTTCATCTTCTAGTGTGTAAATTAGTCAGCTAATAGATTTTTAAATCATATGTAAAACAGAAGTCCTAAGATAGAGAGGTGGCATTTTTTCTTCTCCAAAATAGTAGGAAGAATGTCCTACAATCCATAATAAGAATCAAGGGGAAAAATCAGAATAATTTGAGTAGTTCGCTGAAAATCAGCCTCAGAGTTTACAACTCCTAAATTCTCAATTGTCCTTCCCCTATTTTCAGATCAGTTATGGAAAGCATGGAACTGAACTTCCTGAAGATCAGTAGGCATTTTTATTAAGCTTTTTATTTTGAGAAAATTGTAGATCCTCACGTAGTTGTAAGAAATAATAGAGATCCCATGCACGCTTTACCCAGTCTCTCCCAATAGTAACATCTTACAAAAACACAGTACAATATCACAACAAGGATACTGACATTGATACAGAAAATTTCCATTATCATAAGCATCCATTTGGTTGCCTTTTTATGGCCACACTCACCTCTCTTCCACCCCACTGCTCCTTAACCCCTGATAAGCGCTTTTCTTTTCTCCATTTCTATAATTTTGTCATTTCAAGAATTCTATATAAATGGAGCCATACAGTGTGTTACCTTTTGGGTTTGGATTTTTTCACCCAGCATAATTCCCTGGAGATCCATTCAGGCTGTTGCACTTATCAACAATGTGTTCCTTTTTATTGCCAAGTAGTATTTCATGGTATAGCTGTGCCACGATTAACCATACATGCTTAACTGTTAACAGAATGGTTAAGTTTGTCTTTCCATTGAAGGACATTTGAGATGTTTCCAGTTTTTCACTGTTATTAAAGCTGCTGTAAGCATTCATGCACATATTTCTGTGTGAACTTAAGTCTTCATTTATCTGAGATAAATGCTGAGGAGTACAATTACTGAGTTATATAGTAGTTGCAAGTTTAGCTTTTAAAGAAACTGCCAAACTGTCTTCCAGAGGCTGTACTATTTTACATTCCCATTAGCAGTATAGGAGTGATCCTGTTTCTCCACATACTTGCCAACATTTCTTGTTGTCATGGTTGATTTTTAGCCAAAGACAGAGATCCAATTTGGAACAAAAACTAACAGAAAGACTTTCAAATTTAATGCATTGTTTTATTTTAACATTACCTGGAATTTTTTAATACCAGATCCCTTTGGTTTGAACTCTACAATTTAAATGCTGTGTACTTTAGATAAATTATTTAGCATCTCTGAACCTCAATTTCTTTACATGCAAAACCTGTCCCTGCAAGTATAGAACTATATTAAAGGGATAATATGTGTAAAGAACATAGGATACAATAGATGTTTTGTAAATGCAAATCCCCTTCCTGCACATTATCTATTGATTATTATTTATTCTAATAATAATATATATGTTTTCTCTTAATGCATTCCCAGCACCACTTGTTTGATTTTATAAGAACAACAAGAAATGTTGGCAAGTATGTGGAGAAACAGGATCACTTCTATACTGCTAATGGGAATGTAAAATAGTACAGCCTCTGGAAGACAGTTTGGCAGTTTCTTTAAAAGCTAAACTTGCAACTACTATATAACTGTCTGTCTCTACTCCATTCAGATGAATATGAATATCATTTAAAAATTGTGTTAACACGATAGAAAAGAAGCAGGATGATATTGCTTTCAAAAACAAATTCAAACCCAGGTCTACTGCTGTGTGAACTTACGCAATTATCTTCTATCTGCAGTCAACAACACTGGTGGTTTCATCTCTTCCATCTTTACAATGGACAGAATCAGACCTTCTCTACCTGCCCTACAAAGATGCTGAGTTCAAATGACAGAAATATGTGAACGTTGATTTGCAAACACTGAAGAGCTATACCACTATGTGATCAATAGAGTAAAGCTAGTTATAGAAAATGAAGTCCACTGAACCTAAGGTCTCCTTCTTTCTGTCACAGAATGTCAAGGTCAAGAAATGGCAGGAACCACAGTGATTTCAGAGTCTAGGACAGTGGTGCCCCAAAGAATGGGGTGTCAGAAGATTATAACAGAAATCATATTTGTTTTCATACAATCAGAAATGAGTTCACTAATAGGGTAACCCTTGGCATCAACACCCTTGCTTCTTCTTATGTTACTCAGATGCCTTGAGCACACAAGGTAACCTCAGGGAAGGGGGAGCTCTTGACCACAGAGGGGTTAACAGTGGCCCTCTTACAAGCACACATGGCCTGAAATGTGTTACAATTTGTCTGGCTCAGTTAGATGGAAACATATTATATAATCCAGTTTTAACTAAACTAATCTTCACCAAATGAACAAGGGGTTTAAAAATATTCCTGCAAAGAACCTTTCATTAAGTATGATTCCAAGAAGGCAGACATAAACCATTGACAGGAAAATGGCAGAACTGACACTGCTCCTCCTCTTCTCAGCCACAAAACAAGACGGAAACACTGATGATATGGATCCAAAGGTAAATCAACCAGAGGATTTTTAAACCACCAAGGCTATTTGAAGTATGGATTTATACCCACTGTTGATGATGCTGAATCTTACCTTAAAACATTTAAACCTTTTGTCTAATTCTTCTTTTTAATCTTACCCCTTTTTAGGTTATTTTTTGCACAGGTTTATCATGTACATATCAGTAAAGATGTACAGATGTATGATTTGCAAATAAATATACTTAAAATGTTTTACTGCTGGGGTACATAATAAACACAGCAGGCAAATCATGGACCTAAGATATTCTATTTCTTTAAGGTGTTATTTTCCCCACTCTAGACATTTGTGTCAGGCACCGATAGACTACACCACGAATGATGAAGATGGCATAAAACTAGATTTCCACTGACAGAACAGTGGGTTGTCATCACTAGAACCATCTTCTCATATCTTTTGGGAGCTCTAAAGACAGCCAGAAGCCATTACCTTCACCCTGTCAACCCTGAGGGCTGGGAGCCAATGCAGCCTCCTCATACCAATCTCCAAAAATTCTGTGGACTGTTACCGTTCCCACGCTTAGTGGCTCTCAAGAAGGTAACTGTGGCATGCCACTCTAACAGAGCTATGCCAAAGAGAACAGCTGATATTGAGTAAGTACTTACCCTATGCCAGCCCCTCATGTGAGTCGTCTCACTAAATGTTCACCACAACAGGACAGAGTCTATAATTATTATCCACCTTTTACAGCTGTGGTAACTAAAGCTGAGAATGGTTACTTTCCCAAGATCACACAGCTGATAACTTTTGTAGTCAAGTTCAGACTGTGCCTCTAACTCCAAGGACCTGCTCTTAATCAGTTTGGTATGCGGTCTTACATGCATAGTAATAACTTTATGGCATACCATTATAAAGATTTCCTTACAACAAAATTTATTTTTAAAATTTGTCACATTCTAAATGTAATCCTGCTTCCTCTTGGGATCAAAATGTTTACCAGAACACATAACTGATTTTGTAATACACATGAAAAGTAAATTACAGTAGTACTTATGGGAATTATTTTTATACACAGATTTTGAAAAATATAGCATACCAATTCTTGAAACAAGTGCTTTAAATCCTTTCTGACACAAAGTCGACATAATATAAATAACAATACAATAAAATATATACAGCTAACTATTTACTCAGTTGTGTCTGAAGTTATATGTTAAAACTTCTAGCACCCAGCTGGGCACAGTGGCTTATGCCTGTAATCTCAGCACTTTGGGAGGCCGAGGCAGGCGGATCACCTGAGGTCAGGAGTTCAAGACCAGCCTGACCAACGTGGAGAAACCCTGTCTCTACTAAAAATACAAAATTAGCCAGGCATGGTGGCATGCACCTGTAATCCCAGCTACTCGGGAGGCTGAAGCAGGAGAATCACTTGAACTGGGAGGCAGAGGTTACAGCGAGCCAAGATCACGCCATTGCACTCCAGCCTGGGCAGCAAGAGTGAAACTCCATCTAAAAAAAAAAAAAAAAAAACTTCTAGTACCCAAGGCAATGAGAAAAAGTCAGTGGAAAAATACAATTATTTCCAAATATTCAGATAGTTAACAATGATTAGAAAAATCATAGGGTCAGCTGAGTGAATCTTTCGAATATTAATGTAGCTGTATTAATACCATGTGATATTAAGGTTTTTTAAGCAGAGAAAGCCCAGTGAGTTGCAGCAGCCACTCTTAATTCTGTGACTTTTTAGTGAAATAGAGCAAATGGAAGTACTAGATGGAGGAAAAGAAATGGCAATGTCAATAGAGAAATGCTTCTGAGGGCAAGTTCTCCTACATGATTGTGTATTCTTGGCTGTGTAAGTTGAGGACTCTTGAGTTTGTCTTCTCAGATGTCCCCATTGTAAATACCTAGGTCATGCTTTTAAAAAGCAGTATAATTTACAAAGCAGAGTCCACTCCACATTGACTCAAATGCCATCTTGTTATTATGACTATTTTATCTTTGATGAACCATCGTATTTATCTTTATAAGCACTTCATTAAATATCACTCTGTTGTCTGGAAAAAGAAAAATTCAGTGTTCTAAAAACTAAGCAATTAAACATCCCAATTAAATACATAAATTTTGTAATAAAGCAAAAATAGTCACTTGATTAGATTCTGTAATTTTATTACTGACATCATCTTTACTTGAATAGCACAAGTTGCATAGAACTTAACAATGTTTGGAAAAGCAGAAAAAATTACTAGAAATGTAAAGAAGCAGTTTCCTGTTTTATTTAGTCCAGATTAATAATGGTTAAGTTGCCATGTTTCTTCCAGAAAAAGCTTTTTCACTTTTTTCTCAGCAAGTCAGAGTTTACAGAAATCATCTCATAGATATACTTTATTATTCCAGCTTAATCCATCTGAAAAAAATTCAGTGCTTTTTGACACCAATTGTTACACTATGCATTCATTTAGGAAAAAACAATATCACAGTAATAAAAAGATTCTTATATTTTATGCTAGTATTAAAAATCACAGCAGCTAATATTGTCCCATATACAAGAATTGACATATATTTTCTTGGTTGAGTTTCTTCATCCAGTAAAAAGCAGTTTGAAAGGCACTGAATGGAAGAAAACAAACAAGCAAACAAAAACAATTCAATTCAATTGGATCCAGCTCCTTACCCTCTTGTTTGTAGACAAAGAGCATCAGCTCCTAAGCAAACTTTCTTCTTCAGATTTTGTTTCTGTATTACTCCACTCTTATTTTCTAAATACCTCTTTAAGCCATCATTTCATAACTGTAGTTAGTAAAGGCCTTGCGCATTTTCTCTGATTTTTTTTTTTTTTCCATTTTTAGATGGACCACAAGCAGTCTCATGGGAAAACTCTACTTTTTGGTAGATTCTGCAGAGGGTAGGCAGTCTGTCCAGGGTACTGTCCGTTTGTCACCCAGCACAAATAGAGAATCCCATTACCTACAAAGGTATTAGGAAAGTGCTCCCAGCTGAAAGCATTTATCCAATTCCAATTGTTGTTTGAAAGTCTAAAATACTAAAGGTGGCATTATTCCAGGAGCTACTGTTTAAAACAATGCAATGCCTGTTCAGAGAAGAAAATCAGTGTTTGAAAATCTGAGTTTGTTTAAAAAATAATAACTATGCATCCAAAAAAGAATTCCTGAAGAAGCACTTATATGTCAGGCACATGTTTTTAATTTTAATAACATTGGTTTACCTAAATAAATATGTAGAACCTAATAATTGTTCTCTATATGTTCGTATTTTAATACTATTCTATTTTAGTGAGTTTGCAAAGAGGCTAATGAATAATAATGCAGAAAAATATGTATTGATCAGGACAAAGTTGCTATGGTTTATGGGCACTGCAAAATGCTGTGTTGAAAACAATTCTGTTGAAAAGTCATTGAAAACTGCTCCAATTTTAAAAGAAATAAACGTAGCCATATCCTTATAGGAAAATGTCAGATAAAAAGTAATCATGTTCTCTCCACAATTGGGTTGGCTGGCATGTATATGGGAGTAATAATGCTTCAAGATTATTTTCATAGTTGTTCATTTAACATGGGATTAACATCAAAATCTTCGTAATTATCTCAGATCACCATTTGAAAGTGGTGTGGCAAAACGCGTTAATGGTTAAGACACCCTAGCAGTTTTATACTAAACAGATTAACACACGTGAAAGAAATATTATAATCTTTTGCATTGAATAATGTGCCAGACCAATTTTTTCAGTGAAAATAGAATTCTTATGAAATGGTACCCTTTCATTCAAATAGGTAGTTACTGCTTCCTATTTCTTGAAATACCAAAGCAATCAGTTAGCTAGAAAACTGTATAAGAGCTATATAGATGAGCATGCACGGCTATATGGACTCAAAATATTATTCCGTGGCTTTGCCATTGCACAATTTTATGGAAACGATCATTTCTGAGGTTTGCTTTACATAAGATTGAGAACCAAAATATTGCAATAGGAGGGTGATACGGAATAGTGAAAATACAATCCAGGTGGGATTATAAACCAAAAACTTTTAAAGCGTGAAGGAGATTGCTGATTGGCAACAATGGCTATGAATTTATTTTATGACCACCAGCAAACAAATGTAGGTCCATACCTTACACATTCTTAAATAATAAGGAAGCACATTTTAGTATGTACTCCAGAATCCATAAAAATATTTCTCTGCCTCAGCATCCCATCTCTAGAAGTTGACATGAGAAGAAAATGGGTATTCATTTGGAAAGTAATATGAAGTTGTAACATAATTACTCAAGTCCTGCCTATCTTTCTTGAATTCTTGTGTAAAGCAGACTTCACATCCAAGACCTTGTTATTTGATAATCCTTGCTACATATTACATGGGTCGGGGAGGGGCCTGAAACCTTACAAACTAAATCGAATGTAGCACAGGCAGGTGCCTCTCCCGAGAGAGGGAGATTATGTGTTAGAAGACAGTATCTGTATCACTTCAGCTGTGTCTGAAAAGGGGGATGGGGTGTTGGGGATTTAAATCATATTATTTCCACTTATGCAGAGAGAATCCATAAAAAAAGATTCATTGTCATATTTTCTTTTTGAAGTGTAGTATTTGTTTTTTTTCTTTTTTACTTTAAAAGTGCTCCTCGGTATAGAATAAAGTAAATACTACAGTTTTGTTCAACAGCAGCCAAGATTTAATTGTCTGTGAAATATAAGGCTTACGACCTGAGTTGAGTCCACTACTGTTCTGCTGATACAAACTAGGCTGGCCTACGAGGTGACCGAACGCACCCAACAGCTGATTTACACAGAAGAGCCATCTCCAAAGAATTAAAAGTGGGCCAGGGACAGCCACACGCCTGCAGGAGTCCATCCAAAGGGCTAGGAGCTTTATTCTTTCTGCAGCAGATTTAAAGTGACTTTGTACAAAAAGTCAAACAAGAATAAACAGCTGTGGAAAATGTAACAAATCATGCTAGCAGTTGAACAGCGAGGGAGAAGGGAAATCCAGCAAACCGCTAACATGCACTGAAGAAAAGCGAAACGGAGGTAGAAGAGAGAGGGAAGGTAGACAGAAAAGGAAGCTGGTAAGGACACGACACTGGTTTCCACACGCGAATCACGCACTTTATTATTGCGTATAGCTCAGTGACTGTCAGGAACCTGAAAAGTATGTCCTTCAACACAGCTCTGCGTGCCCGCGGCCCTGGGGTGCAAGCAAGGCTCCTCCGCCCTCCGCCGCCTCCCCCCGCGCGCGTCCCCCTCTCCTCCCTGCAGTGACTCCGCGGGTCGCTTCCTCCACCCGCCCGGAGTGCAGAGGAGAAAGCGAGCGGCTGCAGATTTGCCCCGGTGGCACCGTAGCCACAAGCCAACCCGTAATTGCAAAGCAAACAAGGCTGAAATACTGGATTGGTCTCAATCGTGACAAGATCTACGCTTTTGCCGCCAATCTGTTTGTGCAGCTCTATTTAAAGACACTTGATTGAGGAAATGTTGAAAATAGCGGTGAGGGTTTCCTAATGAGACCTCAGGAGGGAAGCGGAGGCCTTCGCCCGGCACCAGGGTCTGGGAGGTGAGGGTGGGAGGCTCATGGTTAACCCCTTCCTGCTCGCCTCCGGCGAAAGGTCCTCCGAGACGGAGCTGGGGGTCCACCCTGCCCGGAGCGGTGACCTCTCCCAGCCTGAGCGGCGGAGAACCGGCCTCCTGGGTGTGGGGAACCGAGAAGAGGGCTGGGGATCACAATGAGAATTTAACCAGGATGGAAGGGGCGCCCCAGTGGCCATCGCAGTGACTGGAAAGCTGGCGACCTAAATCGGGGGTTGGCCGCTCTGATCGCGCTCTGGTCCCTGCCCCGCAACACTCCCGCGCCGCCGGCCGCGAGGGCTGAGGCCCTGGCGATCCCCGTGGAGCCGCGGCTGCGCTCAGCTCTAGGGCACCGAGGCGGGGTGGTGCCCCCCATGCGAGTCGGGAGAGCAGCTGCCCTGGTGGGCGACGCGGGCTGACAGGCATCGCTGTCGGGCTGGGTCTTCAGGCAGCTAGAACGGAACGGAAGAAACCAAAGAGGCAGGAGGAGAAAATACAGGAATACTAACAGCGCGACCCGCTCTGGCTGGCGCTTTGATTTTCCCATTTACTCTAGCCTGCCCACCCCAGGTACGTGTCATTATCCCCATTGTTCAGATGGGGAAACTAAGACTTAGAGACGCCTAGGTCCTTGCCCTAGATCACTCAGCTAATCGTGGGGTGCCTAGAGTCGGCCCTGCTCAGGATGTTGGGAGTGGACACCAGGAAGGCCAGGCTGCGGCTGAGCCTCCCTCTGAGCCAGCGCAAGTTGATGCAGACCCAGTGCAGGCCCGATCGAGCCAGAGGACGGCTTGGAGATGAAGATTTGTTCCCTAGTGGGCCACATCTAACTCCTCTACTAGTAATAATCGTTTTCAAAATAAAGGAAACTAATCTGATTGCAATTGGGGTAGACGGTATTCACCCTATTTCTCTTATTCATTTTATATGGGTTGTCTAAACATCTCCTTTGTTCAATGCATTGATTAGGTTGTCAAGAAACCCACAGTCACAGGAGGTGACATATGCATGCCCAGAGATCTACCCAAAAGAATATAAGTGACAGCACCAGGAAGGAATTCAGAAGAGAAAACTTCATTTGTGGGAGGGAGTTGGGGGAGAGAGGAGAAGCAGTATCTGGAAAGGCTCCCTGGAGGAGGTAACATTTAGGCTGGACCTAGAAGAAACGAAGTGTGGATTCTCCAAGAGAGATGGGTTGTTTGCCAGCATACTGGCAAGTCAAGAGGTGCCAGACCCACAGTTGGGGACGAAGTAGGAGTCATACTTTCATCCCCTGCTGCCATCTCCCAGCTGCCCTCCTAATTTGAACACTGCGTTGACCACATTTTGAGCCAAGGTCCTAATCCCTTTTAGGATTGAAAACCTATGGCTTGAGAGTGGACACCCAGCAGGTAGACTTTGACTGTCTAGAACCGTGAATTTAGACCAAAGGGGACCGTCAAGGGCAGGGATGGGAAAATGGCACTAGGGGCGCTCTCACCAGAGCTCCTAACTACTAGAGCCAAGCATTCCCGCGCTTTTCCCAGAGGGATCTGATCTGAGATGTACCTTGGCCAATCTGCAGTTTGTCTTTCTGGAGTCACAGGCAGTTGTAGACTGCGAAAGTGAAGATCCCCAGGGGGTGGAGAGGACTGGTTTCGGTTATACTTCCCCATGAATGATCTGTGCCTTCTGTCAGCAAAACAAAAAAGCATCAGTCACACCAATTTAGCGAAGTCTCCAAACGTATTCTGAATGAAATTCTACTTTTTTCTTTTTTGTACACAACCAATTTCTTCATTTGAAGTTGGATGCTTCGCAAGCAGAATGCAATTCCATTTCTCATTCCTCAAAGTTGTGGCCTGTGTTAACTTAAGTGGGCATTCACACAAGTATTAAGAAGAAAAACCATTCTCTTCTGGAAAATGGAACAAAGTAGCACTTCTCCAAGCAGGGTGCAGATATATAATCTGTAACAACAAATTAGCTCCCTAGTGCTGCGCATTTCCAGCTAGCATCCTGCCTTCCCTGTTTATAACTTTGGTGCCTGCAATTATTTTTATTTTAATTTTCTGTCACTTTAACAAAAACCAGAGCCTTTTCTTTTAATGTTTTGTACACAACATGTTCATTTTGATAAGATGTTCTTTTCTATCCTCTTTTAGCTTGCCTTTCCTTGTTTAGAGTTCTGTATCAGGCGTTTCTAATATTTCTCTCTCTTTTTTTAAGAACTTGTCCCTGTCTTGCTTTATTTGTTTGTGTGAAATTTAGTTTGAAAGGAGATCAGAGAGAGCAGGAGGGGTTTGTAATAAGAGAATGACCGAATGACCCAAAGGCTGATTATCTATCATTAACTGGAGACTTGGTGTACCCAAATTACCAAGGAGACCTCAGTCTGCCGGATCCTTACCCAGCTAGAAAGGCAAGCCTGGAATGCACACACTGAAACAGGCTCATGGCATTGCAACCGAGGACGTAGTTCACACAACATTTTCTTAAGGGGTTTTCCTGCAAAACTCAACTCAAGTTCAGTAGATAAATTTTTTAGATTCTGATATGTTGTACTCAGGTAAAAATCTCTGCCAAAAGATTACCTATAACATTTCTGTAACTAACTTTTTTGTGTTGTTTCGTTAGGAGCGAAATTGCAGTTAATTGTCTAAGCTCCAGAGAATATTGAGAAATCAAACCAAGCTGCTTTTGATCTGCTCACACTGCTAAACCCAAGCCTTGTAAAAATCGAGGTTTGCCATTAATATTGACAATAAAAGTGTTTCTTTTTGTTAACCTGAAACCTAACCATCCTGGTGTAACTCCCCTGTCTATAAGCAAAGGCCCTGGAAGAATGTAGGAAAGGTTTGGAGGAAACTGTCAGAGCTAAAGAAATCCATCTACATGAATTTGCAAAGGAAGCTATGGAACAGAACTTCCCAGGAATGCAACACTACAGTTAAAACTGGGAATGTTCCCGGGCCTCAAGTCAGAAGCAAATCTTTCAGTCAAATAAATGTTTTCTCTCCAAAGCCGCATTTTAAATTGCCAATTGCACTCATATTTTATTCTGAACCCCATAATACACTGCAGACTAGGTGAAGTCCATTATTTACTATTTCCATAGAACACGTAGGCAAAATCACACTTCCTCATCTGAATGTTGAGTGATTTCCTCCCGGCTTGAAAGAAAATATCGCTAGTGTGTATGTAATTTGCTTGAAGCAATAATTCGAATGAGTATTTAACATAAATCCTATGAGATGTAGGTTCTCAGACCGGTTTTGCTCTAAACTCTATATTTTACTACAAAGTAGCAAAGATTAACAAAGATCAGATTTACTGTACCTCTTAGGACTAGTATAATAATGTTAATAATACGTCCCATGTATCTACATCATGCTGCTTCTTTGAGGCTTTCACGGGGTTATCTTATGGTCCCTTTAGTCTGAATGAGGATTTTAGATTTACAGACACACTTAGACACCTGGAAAAATATTTAGTTCTTCCTTATCAATGAAAACCCTCCAGTGCAGCAACATATCTACCAGTTAACATGAGGATCTAGTCATTGATTATTTAGAAAGAAAGGAAAATTCTACTGACTGTGGATATTAAGATTTTTCTTAAAAGACTTCAGCATGAATCAGTATCTCATTCTTCCATGCCAGTTGCAGATTCAGTGATAGGGAAAAAAAGAAAAGAAAAGAAAAAAAACCTTGTAATCCCAAATGCTGCTAGACGGCAAATTACAAGGGAGAACTGGAGAGAAGAAGAGAGAGAGGGAGGGAAGAGGGTGGAGGGAAGAAAGAAGGGAAAGAGGGAGAGGAGAAAGAGGAGGAGGGAATGTGCAGGCACTAAGCAAGCCCTGATTTTCTCCACCAACTTAACTGTTTTCTAATTAGAGCTGGACTGAAGGATTCATAAGCAATCAGCCCCTCCACTGTCATCATTCAGCTGAACTAGCCCCTCCCCCTCCATCTCTCCATGTAGGGAAGAGAAAGGAAGAGGATCCAACCCCTAAATATGCCACCCCCTTAACCAAAAACTTGCTTAAAAGAAGAAGCAAAAACTTGCTTAAAAGAAGAAGAAAAAAAAAAAACCTCACAAGACACGAGGGCAGCTTTTCTTATTCTTCCTTTTTTGAAATAGACACTCAAATCCAACAAAATTTGATTCTGCTTTGCAGATGTGTACTTTGAGCAGCACGACACTTCTGGAGCCACTTTCACTTGGTATGTCTGTAGACAACTACTTCTCAAAGGCCAACAAGAAAAGTCTATACAAGAAGAACTACACAAACAGGAAGGACTACACAACCCCAGTTAGAGGGAGACCCTTGCCACCACTCAGACAATATGCCTTGTTCTGAGCATCCTAAACATCCTGGGACTAAGTGGATAACATGTAAAATGACTCCACCCTACCCTGGTACAGAAAAGAATGCAGAGCTATCAGAGTGTCGCAAGAAGCACTGTCCTTGGAGCAGGTGGGCTGAGGTGACATCTTCAAGAACACATTGCTCCTTCTGTCACCTTCCAGGCTTGATGTTCTTTCGAGGGTTCTTAGCTTGTTCTGAGGCTCATCTCATGTAAGAGCATTAAAGATTCTTACGGGAACGGTCAGAGTCACTTCCACTATGTTGGTTAGAAAAACAAGGTGAAACAAGATTTGAAAGACGATGATGGGAATTGAGCCATAATTCCCATGAACATAAAATGTGCATTTATGACCCTCTGGCCTGATTCTTTTTGGGTCCAGTTTATTTTGGGTTCTTATGAGCAAAACAGAGGATATAAACTGCCCTTGCCTTTGAAATAATAAACACCCTGAGACAATCTGTATTTTCCCTAAAACCTAACTAAAGATTTTTTTAAAATTAGTTTAAACCAGATTGATTTTTTCAAGTATAATAATATCTCACAAGACCAAAATGTTTGCATGGCCATGTTCAGCCTCTCTGCTGCTCTTTCCGTCTTTTTCCAGAGAAGGCAGTAGCAGTGACGGCAAAGAGACAAGAGACATGAGGAGCAAAATAAATGCTTGAACCAGATTCTGTCTATTTGGCTGAAGGCAGATGACATGTGCAGTACAGTAGGTACACCATCAGCTACAACAAAGGTACAGAATCCCAAACACTCACCCAAACCTGGGCTGCCTCCTTGTAAAGCAGTTTCTGGACACGAGTAAGGCCGGTTTGGGCTCAGCCCTCAGCCTCTGAGGAGAGGCAGAGAAGCACTCCTAGCTAGGATTCCTCCACAGGCACCCAGAGGAGCCCCCAGCAAGCCAGTTCCCTGGGCCTTTGAGTACTTACAACATGTGCATCAGCAGCTACACTAGTGCAGCCCAGGAGTGGGGTCCCCATGCTGACATCGATGTCAGGGACTGTGCCTTTCTCCCTTTCTTCTCCCACTTTCCCTCTCATCACCAACACCACCCTCTCCTTCATTGCCACCACCGCCAACACCTCCATCGCTACCACCAGGATGCCCAGGACACCTAAATTGGGGGCAAACTTGAGATGGCATCCTTGCTTCACAACTTCCCAAAGGAGCAGGCTAACCCAGTATCCTGGAAAACCTGGAACAAAACAGGCCAAAGGACACTGCAAGAGAAAAGTGGATGCGTTTGTGCATTTAGGGTAGAGGTCAACCAGTCAGGGCCAGCCTGGCTTCCCTGAGTCAGTTACTACAGTTGGGGACACCACTAGGGTTCACCCATTTGTCCCCTCTCATCAAGCCACCTTTCTAAGGCAGTGACCTCTGGATTTGGGTTTCTGAGCCACATCAAGTCTTAGGCCCTTGGACCACAGCAGTTAACTGATAATGACACTGTGAGTGAGAACTGATGTTCAGATTAGCATCTTTTATGATTTCTTTTTTCTGTACCATGTTGTCCATTTCCTTTACCACTTGCAATGCTATCTGGAGCCACGAGGTAATTCATTCATTTTTGTTTGTTTGTTTGTTTCAATTAAAAGCATGAGAAAAGCTAAATGTGGCAAGTTCTGAAGCTTTCAAAAGTGAGGCCACTCACCGCTGGTCTCTGGTGGACAGAGCATCTCAATCCCTAACTCAGCCCTCCTCTGGACTCTTCTTCCTCCCTTCAATTCCCAAAACTCCCTTCGGGTCTTAAAGCAGCCAACCAACTAATTTCCCTGAATTTTTATATGTTCCCAGCCCCAGTGCAATCTTACTTTGTCTACCTGCTCCCAAGGCCTAAATGTGTTTTTATAAACAGACTTTTCAAAAACGTATCAAATGTCAGAGAATTGAACTACCAGTATTTACACATTCGGGGTTTGCCTCCGGGTGAAAATGTAAACAGAACCCCCAACCACACTACCTGTATTCTTTCCTTGAAGAACCAGGTCTTTAAAAGGCTCTCCTTGTGCTCAAAAATTGCAGACCCACGCAAGTTGGGGGTTTAGAGCGGTAGGTCACTATTTTGTTCCGAGCTCAACTGCAAGCCCCTGGCGCTTACCAACGAGCCTAGTTTCAGTTAATCCCTATTTTAGGTTCAATGCTTTAAGACGCTTGTCTGGGGACTTTCAAGGATGTTAACCCCTTTCCTAGAAAAAGAATGGGCCCTGCACCGACTCTTATCCTGGGCTTTTAAGTCCCTGTCTCCTACCGCCCAGCCGCGGCAAACCTGAAATATATATATTTCTCAATCCTGCTGCCCAAGACTCTAGGGCTAGTGGAGGGCAGAGCCCGAGCACAGAGTCAACTGCAACACCGAAGTTGGGCGCCCTCCATTCGCACTGACCTCGCCTTCCTGCCCCAACCACTTTGTCGGCGGTGAGCAAGGAAAGGACTGTCCTTGTGGAGTCCTTCGGGTGGGGATCGCTTTGTGGCCTGCGGCCGGACTCTGCCCGCCTCCAAAGGGCGATGCTCAAGGTGGAGTCTTTGGTCTCCCTTGGGCTAACCTGGCCTGACCAGCGGCGAGCCCCAGGCCGCCCTGTCCCGCGCTGGCGCCGCAGGCCCTCGCCTCCCTCTAATTTACAGCCCGCGGGCTCCTGTTGACACCGTTTTCCACACCGAACTCCTTCGGGTGGAATCTGCATATACACATCAGCCTCCCCTCTCGGCTTGGGGCCAAGCCTGGGGTGATTTCAGCTCCTGCCATTTACCACCCGCCCTCGCCGCACGTGAGCCTTCTCAAGAAGCTCATGCCACACGGGCGCTGCGGCCCGGGTGCCCCGCGGCCCGGTGACTTACAAGTGGAGATCCATTTTCCGTTATAATGCGTTCAAGATCACCAAGGCCGGCAGTCTAAACATCCACGAGCCGTCCTCCCGGCCTGCCTCTTAAACTGGCGTTTAATGGTTCCCCTCCGATAACTAAACCTGCTTTCCACAGATGCCCGCTTTTATGAGGGAGGCAGGAATGCAGAGATATATTTATATGTTTGTTCATAAAAACTGGAAAATAAGCTCTGAACACGCCGTAAAAAATATTCAGTTACTTACCAAACAGGCTAGTTAAACCAGGGGAACACCGATACCAGCCACACTACAGATTCGGGGAATCGAGGTGCCCGCACTTCAAAATCGCCCAAGGTCTTCGTAGGGACTGGTGTCCCTGAAGGATGTGGAAATAACAGCATTTACAATCGGCTTGACATGTTCGCCCGGAGGACTCAGCCGTCATCTCCAAAGTTTGCCGCAATAACGTGAGCCACCCCAAACAGCTCTAACCGGGGTAACTTGGTGGGTAACTCAATAGCCACTGAGACCGGCGTTTCGAGCCTGTAAACGGGTCAAAGAAACACCCTTCTCCAGCCGCTCCTTGTCCCTGCTGGGGCAAAGAGCGCCAGCTCCCAGCCGCGCCTTTGTGGGGGCCCCCACCGCCCGTCACGAGGCTCCCGGCGCCCCTGCATAAAATTGTAAGAGGCTGCCTGCGTATATTTTCTTACCTCGATTACCTACAAAGCACTTCGAAAAGCAATACCTGCGTTTTCTTTCTTTCTTTTCAACCAGAAAAGAGAGCAGAGTGATACTGTACCTGGTTAGAGATTCTTCAATATTTGAGACTTGGGGGGAAAATATTTTAATAGTGAAGCATCTGTTAAACACTTGCATTATCCTCTGACTGATAAAAAAAGTTTTTTTAACCCTGCCCCTCCCCCCGCCAAGTTTTAATTATCTTATGGTTATGAGGAGGTAGCCAATCCTGGAAGAGGACCTCGGCAATTAGCAACGTGAACATCAAAAAGTTTTATTGCCGAGAGCTCGAGGCGCCGCCCCTGCCGCCCCGGGATTGGCGTGAGGAGCCTCTGACGACATATATTAACCCGAGCGGCCCTAAAGATGTAGCTGTACATGGAGATCTTGCTGGGAAAATCCGCTTGCTCCCCTCACGTCGTCCAGCCCAGGAGAACCACCGCCGTCACCCCGGAGCTTCCTCGGCCACCGCGCAGAGCCCTCCGAGAGCCCGAGCCGCGGTCTTCGAGCTCCAAGGCTCATTCAGGGCCCCAGATCCTTGCCCCGAAAGGAGAGGATCTGAGAAAATGGATGCACTGAGACCTCTCTGAAAACCCTCCGAGAGAGCGCGAGAGGAGCGAGGACACGTTACTCGCAGCTAAAATCACATTTAAGGACCAAAACAACAACAACCAAAAATTTCATTAAAACAATAAGCGCCCAAGAACCCAGATCGGGCTGGTGGGGGGAGGGGAAGAGGCGGGAAGGGGAGGGTCGCACGGAGTTAGCTTTGCAGTGAGCAGTCGACCCCGCCGCCCCCCGGCACAGCTGGACCGGCTCCTCCAGCCGCGGCTCAGACTCGCCCCTGGATTCCGGGTTAGCTTCGGTGCCAGGACCGCGGCCTGGGCTTGGATTCCCGAGACTCCGCGTACCAGCCTCGCGGGAGCCCCGGCACCTTTGTATGAGCACGAGAGGATTCTGCCTCCGCGCAGCAGCCCGGGAAGCAGGAGCCGAAGCGCGGGCCGTGGAGCAAGGCGGGAACCGGAGGCGGCGGCGGCGGCGGCCAGGGGCGCACGGTGCCAGGACCAGCTCGCCGCGCCCCATGGGGAGCCGGCGGCCGCAGCGCTGCTGAGGCGGGCCCGGCTGGCCAGGCGGGGGGACGGGGCCCGGGCTGCAGCAGCCCCCTCTGCGGCTGCCGGGCGGGCCCGGGCGCCCGGGGGCTGGGGGGTGGGGGGTGGGGGAGGACGCCGAGCGCTGAGGCAGGGGCCCGGGCCGAGGGCGCGGCGGGGCTGCGCGCACGCTGGGGCGCGTGGAGGGGCGCGGAGGGCGAAATGAGTCTGGTAGGTGGTTTTCCCCACCACCCGGTGGTGCACCACGAGGGCTACCCGTTTGCCGCCGCCGCCGCCGCAGCTGCCGCCGCCGCCGCCAGCCGCTGCAGCCATGAAGAGAACCCCTACTTCCATGGCTGGCTCATCGGCCACCCCGAGATGTCGCCCCCCGACTACAGCATGGCCCTGTCCTACAGCCCCGAGTATGCCAGCGGCGCCGCCGGCCTGGACCACTCCCATTACGGGGGGGTGCCGCCGGGCGCCGGGCCCCCGGGCCTGGGGGGGCCGCGCCCGGTGAAGCGCCGAGGCACCGCCAACCGCAAGGAGCGGCGCAGGACTCAGAGCATCAACAGCGCCTTCGCCGAACTGCGCGAGTGCATCCCCAACGTACCCGCCGACACCAAACTCTCCAAAATCAAGACCCTGCGCCTGGCCACCAGCTACATCGCCTACCTCATGGACCTGCTGGCCAAGGACGACCAGAATGGCGAGGCGGAGGCCTTCAAGGCAGAGATCAAGAAGACCGACGTGAAAGAGGAGAAGAGGAAGAAGGAGCTGGTCAGTACCAGGGGGCGGCAGGCGGTGGGGCTGAGGGGGTCAGGGAACTGGTGCTCCCGGTCTCTTTCCAATTGGGCTGAGAAATGGCATCTCGTGTTCTTTGGCTGCGTCCCGCGCCAAGGTTGTTTGCACCAGGTTGTGTAAGGATGGCTTCCGGCATAAGCAGAGAGTTGAGGGGAGGGTGTCAGCAGGAGGAGGAGAAGGTTAGGGATGCTTTGCGCTGGTGATCTTACCTCCGGGTTATCGCTGCTCCCCTAGTACTTAGGACGGACCTTGAAAACTCTGGGTCGCGATCGATCGCGATCGCACTGGTCTGGATGCCTTACCCCGTCTCTGTTAGACCCTTCTTTTGGCCTCCAATCCAATCTTGCTCTCAGATGTTTCCAGAATAAGTCTCGAAGAAGCCCTTGATTCCAATTTTTACACTATTGATCGCACCCCCTACCCCACTCCCAGAAGGAGGCTGCCAGAGACTGAGCCCTGAGTTTTGTGGTTGTTCTCATACTATGCCCGGAAAACGTAATGGTAAACATAAAATAAGTACTTTTGACTTCAAAATACAGCTCCAATTTTTCCTTGGCTATGACGTTAAAATGTAATTTCCCAGATGAGTATATTCCATTGGCATTTCTAATTTTATTTGAATGAGCCTGTACATTTTAAGGGAGAAAAGGCATTACTATGGTCATTGTTATTAAAAATAACACGAAAGTAAATTGAGCCGCTTAAAATTTTCTCAGATTCCTACCAAGTGCCCACAGGGCAGTGGTGTAGGATAGAGCTATGTCCACGAAGGGCCCGGAAAATAATTGCATTTGTCGAATTTTCCTTCTTTGGCCCCTGCAGCCCTTTGGTGGCTGCATAATCGAGTGACCTCCCGAATAACCAGAGATTTCAGAAGCCTTGGAGGAGAGGCACTGCTGAGCTGAAGGCCGAGAGCCTCTGGCCGAGAGGCCCAGGCCGAAACAGAGGCTCCTTCGCCCTATTTTTCCTAGATGTGGATCTAGGATTGCTAATGAAAACAGAGAAACCAGACTTAGCGCCGACTCCAGCTCCCGCCCCTACATCTGGAGTAAGAGAAAAGGCCCCCCGCTCCTCCATAAACGACTCGAAAACGGGCGGTTGTTTATAAACTTGTGGATCCGGTAGTTGAGCGCTGCAGCGCCGAGGCCTCCCCGCCGGCTAGGGTAGCGCTAACCTTTGTAGCTTCTCTGCAGGGGCTGGGACTCCCCCATCGTATCCTTTCCTCTCTGGTTCACTGTCTCCTCCGGCGCAGGAAGCTCCGGGTTGGTGTGGAACCAGGTATCCTCTCTGAATTTCTCTTTCCACTTTTCTCGCCCTCGCCTTTCCTCTGTCCAGAACGAAATCTTGAAAAGCACAGTGAGCAGCAACGACAAGAAAACCAAAGGCCGGACGGGCTGGCCGCAGCACGTCTGGGCCCTGGAGCTCAAGCAGTGAGGAGGAGGAGGAGAAGGAGGAGGAGGAGAGCGCGAGTGAGCAGGGGCCAAGGCGCCAGATGCAGACCCAGGACTCCGGAAAAGCCGTCCGCGCTCCGCTCTGAGGACTCCTTGCATTTGGAATCATCCGGTTTATTTATGTGCAATTTCCTTCCCCTCTCTTTGACCCCCTTTGAGGCATCCGCTCCCCGTCTCCCCCTCCAAAAAAAAAGTGGATATTTGAAGAAAAGCATTCCATATTTTAATACGAAGAGGACACTCCCGTGTGGTAAGGGATCCCGTCGTCTCGTAGATTCTGTGTGCGTGAATGTTCCCTCTTGGCTGTGTAGACACCAGCGTTGCCCCCCGCCAACCTACTCAACCCCTTCCAGATAAAGACAGTGGGCACTAGTGCGTTTGTGAAGTGTATCTTTAATACTTGGCCTTTGGATATAAATATTCCTGGGTATTATAAAGTTTTATTTCAAAGCAGAAAACAGGGCCGCTAACATTTCCGTTGGGGTCGGTATCTAGTGCTATCCGTTCATCTGTGGTCGTTCCCTCTTTGAAGATGTTTCCAACAGCCACTTGTTTTGTGCACTTCCGTCCTCTAAAACTAAATGGAATTTAATTAATATTGAAGGTGTAAACGTTGTAAGTATTCAATAAACCACTGTGTTTTTTTTACAAAAACCCTAATCTTTTAATGGTTGATACCTCAAGAGTTTTGAAAACAAAGCTGTTATACTTGTTTTCATAATATTTAAAATATTCAGAAGTAAACTAAATTATCATGATTGCCTCTAACTTTATTTTAAAGACTCAGTGGTTCCAACCAGTCACCCTGACCTGCGGCCTACGCAGGAGGAGGAGGTGCCCTTAAAGAGAAGTGTCCTTGTTACAAATCCTGCAAATGGTCTGGGCTTTGTCGGTGTGGTGTCTCCTTCCCTCTTCCCCCAGCTGGAGAACGCTGAGTAGTCTCTAGAAGGAAGATCTGGGCTGGAGAACCCAGTCCGGCAGTTCGCTCAGAAGGTGTAAAGGTGCTCTTGCTTTCCTGAAATCAATCAGAAGCCATTTCGGGAGGCCGTCAGTTTTTGTTTGGAGAGTGTTTCTGGTGGAGGAGTTGTGAGGAGAACCCCGGCATTATTGCTGCAACGGGAACTAGTCTGGGGTGTTTAATTCAAACTATGGGGCTTTCATCCAAGAAAAAAAAAAGGAAAAAGAAAAGAGAGGAGAGGATTTTGCTTGTATTCTATACGGGGGCTTCTCATCTGAGCAGGCGGGAAAGGGGGGTAGAGGGAGTTTCGAAAAAGTCCATGATTAGGTAACAAGGAATTTTACGTCAAGTAAGAAATCGTGAACAAGACCACGGATTTAAAGGGGGGCGAGGGGCGGGTTAGATTTACAAGGAGTTACAGGGAACTCAATATTAACTGTGCGGTGTCTGAAGTCTTCCCGGCCGCAGCCCAGCCAAACAAGCGACACCCTCCCGGGACTACCGGCAGCACGGGACCCGGGATCTCTCCCTGTTGGGTCTTTGGGCTCCCTGAGTCCCAGCTCGTCCCAGAAGAAAGTCCCAGCGGCCTCCTTTGCCTGCAGCCTTGGCGGAAGCTTGAATCTCAGCTCTAGAAACCGGAGAAACTAAAGTGCCTGTGCAGGCTGCGGGAAGGGGGGAGGAGGCTGGGAGGGATTTTGGAAGGGGGTGGGAGGAGGAGAAAGGTGAACCGTATTAAAAAGTGGTTTGTTTCATGGAACGCCGCGTATATAAATCTGGTGTTGGAGAGGCTTGCCAGAGGGTTTCCATCCTGGAACCCATCCTCAGGGTGATGTTCGCAACTTGGCCTCGGGCACAGACCCTCCCGCGATGTCCCAAGGGTTCCCACGCCTAGCTGGTGTCCACTATGACCCCTCTGCCTGCAGCAGGCCGAATCAGACCCGGCGTGGGCGAATTCAGAAGTGCCCAGGAAGAGACAAGCTAGAGGCTCTGCGGACTTCTGCGGGCGGCTGACAACGCGAGGGCGAGGGGTTAGAACAACTCGGCCAAAGCGATCTGAACTTTCTCCCCTTGGGTCAGCCGGCGCTGGGCTGACCTGGTGGGCGCGGGGCTGTGTTTACAGACACTTGCCTTTGTTTATAGCATGGGGAGGAGGTGTGGGGGAGGCGCGCCCTGATTTTCTGTTGCTCTCCCAATCCTCCTGCGTTTGGTCCAGTGGTTCCCTCCCTCTCCTGCTTCCAGTTGTCTTCCGCGTCTTTATTTTCATCTGCTCAGGAGAAAGCCATCAGGTCCTAGACGTGGAAGAAAGGAGCCTACCAAAGTGTTGGAGTAAACAGTGGCGGAGGAGGTGAGGTTTTAAAAACAGGAACCGGAGAGGAGTTATCTTCACCATGCACCTACGCTTCTCTGCACCTTGGGTAGCTGGTCTCCGCCATCTGGGCCTTAAGGCACTTCTGCAGATTTAACACTTTCTCTGGCTTATTAAACAACAACAGAGGGAAACCAAAAGACCCTGGCGCACCATTGCTACGGAGAAACTTGATAATACACTTGCTTTTTAAACCTGCGCTCCTCTTTGGCCCCGGCCAAGCACAGCCTGCCTCCTCTTCCTCAGGGCCAGCAGCACTAGGCCTGGTCACCCCACCCGCCCTGCCATTTCAACTCGCCAGAAACCCTAACCAGCCAGACACCCAGCAGACCGGACACCCCAGACGGCAGAATGCCCAGCTGCCTGACACTGCAGGCGGCTGAACCCCCTAACCAGACGCACACCCCAACTGACCAGATGCTTCAACCTGCAGAACACCCCAGATTATCTGTCACCCCAGCCGCTCTCAGCCACCCAACATCCCCGCCCCAGGTTGTCAAGTCCCAGGAAGTGAAAGGCGTACTGGGCAGACGTTTCTTCTGAGCTTCCATGCTTTTCTCTTCCAACACGTATTTCTCTTTTAACTTTTTCTTCTTTGTTTAAAAAATTTTTCCAAGCCTCTACTTGCGGGACCGGCTAAAAGGCCTCTGTTTTAATTGCTCGGATAATGTGGTTGCTGCCATTTTGTTAAGAGCAATCACTCCTGCAGGGAAATCACAAGCGTTCTAGACAGGCCGGAGCCGACAAAAATGTAGGATTTGACGTTAAAAGCTAAATGGGAAGCTGCGGCGGCGGAAGGTAAATTGATGGTAGATCTGGCTGTCAGGGCTCTGCCCCAGACCGCTGTGAAGGCCAAGCGCCTGATAACCCTGGAGCACCGGAGGGGCAAAGGCTTGGCCAGTTGTAGACTGTGTGTGTGTGTGTGTGTGTGTGTGTGTGTGTGTGTGTGTGTGTGTGCGTGTGCGTGCGCGCGTGCGCAAACCCCTTCTCAGCTTGGGAAGCAATTTGAAAAACTGCAGAGTGGGGGCCCCGCTCCCAATTGCCTGGGCACTGACAGCAACTTAAAGGGCTTTTCCAGGCCGAGACAGCAAGCTCCAGCTTTCGGGATGGGTTAGCCAGCAGGCCCAGGCATCTAGGAAGGGTGGACCTCTGGGTCTGGGTTGCCTCCTTAGGTGTAGGAGCACCAGGCTGCTTGGTCGTGATGAGGTGGGTGTAGCAGCCGTGCCAGGGAGCGCAGCCTGGGGGCCTCTTAGCACTTGTGCGTGTGTCGGGAGTGGAAGGTGGCTCAATTCCTTCGACCAGACTCTGCTAGCCGCTGCCCCAGCTTGGCGTGAATTGCAGAGCTAGTCTCCCGCTCGGATTGGTGAAGTAGCAGAACAAGAGAGGTAAGCGCACCTGGAATTCGCAGGAAGGGGTGAGGAAGGTGAGAGCTCAAATGCAAAGCGGCAGGGAGTACGAGACCCGGGAGTTCCTTCCCAGACTACAGATTTGCAGAGAGAACCCGGGCCAGTTGCAAGGGCCTGAGGTGTGTGCAAGGGACATAAGCAGGGCAAAGGGTGCCAGGAAAACTGGGACTGAACATACACTGCGGGCCTGCAAAGCGCAAGAAACCGCTCAGTTAGCCCTGAAGCTTTAATCAAATATTGCGCGGGCGGCACGTGATTTTGTTTTCCACAGCCGCTTTGAGTTCTCCCTGCCTGTGAGTCCCACCCAGGCTCCTAGATTTGGAAAAGGAGCTGGCTAGTGGGTGCCAAGCAGAGATGGTCTTGAGGGAGGCTTGTGGCATGGGCGCCGTAGAGGGCCGAATCTGGACCCTGGTGACCCGACGGTACCCATTCCCTCCATTGGGCCCAGCTCCTGAGTGTCCAGATCTCCACGTGAGGAGGGGGCGCTAAGGAGTCTCCCGGACGCGGGGGACTCCTGGCCTGTCAGAGCCTGCGGATCGCTTGGAGAGAAAAACCCAGGAGTCATTCTCAGACTGGGGCCCAGGACCCTGGTTGGAGGCTCCAACAGCCCCCTCCCTGAGGAAGCTCCGCGGTGCAATGAATTGCTGTTGGGATTAAGTCTACCAGAAATGGGGGTTGGGGGAGACGGACTACGTGTTTTTTAAATGTTTAGAAAGAAGGGGGAGGGGAGAACTCCGGGAGAGGAAACCAATCCCACGTTTCCGGGGGCCGGACAGTTCTCCTCGCGCCGCCTTACCACCCAGCCGCTGCGCAACGCGTGCTTCCCGCACAGCAACAGTCTGCGCAGCTCCAATCAGCCTGGAACCGCTAAACGGCTTCGGTCTGAGGGCTAATGGAGGTTAAAGAGCACCGAGTATCCGACTTACGTGCACCGAACTTACAGATCTCTCGCCCTGTTCTCCCTGCTCTACCCTGCCGAAGCCAGTTCCCATCGCGAAGTGCACCCTCACACCTCTTCCCCCAAGCGACCCCCCTGCACACGCATTCCCTTCAAATTCTCCCGGCATTTGGGCCGCTTTGATGATCAGATGGTAGAGCCCTGATTACAAATTTATTCCCGGCCGCTCTGTCGGTCTTTATCTCCGCTATTAGGGACATCTGGGAGTGATTAGTGCCGCGCCCGCGCCCGGCCGCGCTCGCCTATCTTGCCGCGGCGGGGCCGGAGCCTCGCTGACGTCAGGGCAGACGGCTCGGAGCCATCCCAGCCGAGTTGGGTGTAATCGGCGGCCGCGCGGCCAAGTCCTCCCTGGGCCAGGCCGGCAGCTGGAACGCGCCGCCTGCCTGCGTATAGGGACTTTATAAATATGTATTTTTAGCCCAGAAGACTTTGTGTTTTCCTTGTTTGGGGTGAGGAGGGGCCAGTTAACATCTCTACTGCCCCCCTCCCCACTCTAAATTTTCCAACTCGCTACGGCTGGAGCATTCCGCCTGGAAAGCCTTCCACATGCGGTCGCTTCTTTGCTCTATCCCTGCGCCAGGGCGAAGCTTCCCTGAGGCAACAACTGCGGCCCAGGCGGTGCCGGTGCAAGCCCCGGATGGGGTTGGGGTGGCTCTTAGGGGTAAGGCTCTTATGCCACCTCTTAGGGTTGCCCTCATCTCACTGGCACCCGCTCCGCCCTGCAGCCCTCGGGCCAAAATTGTGGGAGTTTCTGTTTAGCGGGACGGCCTGGCAGAAGCTGATTACAGAATGCGATGTCTTTTAGCAGCTGCCTTTGCACCTGTTATTAAACCCTAAAGTACGTAGCGAGCTGAGGCCCTGGACCCTCTTTCGCCCCTCCCTTCCCCCAGCCCTCCAGGGAGTTGTCCCTGGCGCAAACACTGACACCTCGCAAGGGCGAGGACGGCTGGCGGCAGCTTTGTCCCCTACTACGTCCCAGTGTTCAGAGTAGAGGCTGCATATATTTGCATAATTCCTGGACGGGCTGACTGATGCCCCAGACCTCTGACCCTAGCGTTCTGCGGGATAGCCTGGTCTCTTCTGAAGTAAAGGGTGCTGGGATTAATCCAACACCTGGACTTTCCACTCCCCGGACAACTTGATACAATGACAAATTCAGCCCCGTTTTCACCCTACCTTCACCAGAAATTCTGATTCAGCAGGTCAGGGGCTCGACGCGGAGCCTGCAGTTTTCAAAATCTCCCCCAGAGGATGCCGAACCACTGTGCCAAAGGAGGCCACACCCACCCAGCGTGCCTCCCACCCTGGACACCTTCTCCAGGACCCGCGTGAAGTCCAGGATGGTGAGAATGGGGGGTGGGTGAAGAGAGGCCTACATTATTTAAAGTCTTTACAGGGAGAGAATTAGCCATATTATTGGATCAACCCTACACCTCTGACTCATTGGGCAGCACAAGGATTCAAACAAATCCAGAAGATGCTGTTTATTCCTGCACGGGCTACAAAGGGCAAGCAGAGTGTTCAGTCAGAAGCTAGAGTGAATGTAACTAGAGGAAAAGGAAAACTGCTCATGATGTGAGTGGAGCAACAAGAAGATCTATTTGGGGGACACAAATAGTATCACAAATAAACAGGGAATCCAATTGAGGAAAATTCCCAAAAGTCCACGTCACCTCAGTTCTTTGAGGAAACTCTATACACCAACTCCAAAGTGTCTTCATGTAATCTAGAATCAGAAAGAAACATTTCCTCTCAAGTCAGGGAAATGTCACATGGAGAGCCTAGTCCCCTCTCCCACCCACCCCTATCTGGAGCCAAGAGGGAAGGAAACAGCTCCGCGGTTTGGGGGCTAATGATAGGGAATGAGGCTTTTAGACAATTGTGTCCTCAGTGACTGAAGGATTCTGGCCTATCTGTGCTTCTAGAAAGGGGAGGAACGGGCAATGTCTGCACAAAGTACAGTTTTCTAGAGTGCTGGTAAGTGGGTTCTCTATGATCTGTCTGAATGGTGGAGCCGACTGAGACACATTAGTTTTCTAAATCACTCAGATCGCTCAAAAGCAAACAAACAACAGCAAAAAACAAGCAAACTGAAAACTCCACATCACTTGTGCCTATAATACTTTCTTGCTCAGAGTATAAACAAACTTTTACTTGAATTAAGTGGAATAAATCCACATGGGACTCAGGCCCAGAGAGTCCCAGTTTATATTTTCAAGCAAAGAAGACAGACTTGCAGGCAGCTAAACTTCGTGCAAAAGATCAGAGGGTACTCACCAGGCCACTTCCACAACTAACACCCTAGTTGTTTTCTCAAATAGTATTTTTAATGCATGAGCAACCAGATATAACCAACTGGATGCTTCTCCATGGCCAGATGGAGTGTTTGAAAATATTCCTTAATGTAGCACCAAATCATTTTTCAGTTCATTGGTGACCCAGAACTAAAGAGTCAGGGAGACTCTTCTGTAAAGGCAGGTTGTTTGGAACTTGTTTTTTGCCCCACCAGCTGAGATCCTTTACAACAAACAGTGCACTGACTCAGGGTCAGTGAGAATGTTCAACCTTCATTAAATACATTGCCTAGAGAAGAGGCCAAAAGAGATATGATCCTAAGATGGCAGTAAATCCAACCTTTGTAAAAAGATGGAAGCCAATGGCCACTGATGCCAGTGCAGAGTTGCCTTCAATTTAAAGTGGGTTGTTAATGTCGTTCCCTGGAGCTGACATTTTTGTCTTTAGGATAAGGCAGAAAAGCAGGAAAAGAAGACTTACTTTTGAAGAAGAAAACCTGAAAACGCAACCTCAGTTGGTAACTAGTACTTGGTGAAGAAGGAAAGCCGGTGCGGTTTTAATGAGAGAAAGTAACTGCCAGGCCTTTTGACCATCGCCTTCGCTTTGCAAATCTGGTTTTCATATTCTTGCTCAGTAATCACCCAAAGTCATAACTGTCTCTGAAATTATTCATTAAAGTCATTTTCAGGGATTCTCACAGGATGACTCTTTTACGTTTATGATCTTGTGAGAGCAATGACATCAGCCTCTGTCTGTTTTCCGCATTTAATTAATGTGCCGCGAAGACGCGAGGGGCCGTGGCTGTGTGCGTGGGGAGGGGGCGGGCTGGGGTGGAATCCAACGGCCCTGGTGCTCCCGGCGCGGTCAGCTGAGCTCAGGCGCGCAGACATCCTTTGATTAAGGAGGGTATTTCGGGGAGTGCAGGCTGTGCAGAAGATCACGGCTGTGCCCTCTGGTGCTGTCAGCAGTGACAGATCCCAGATGGGGCCGCTACTGTATGGCAGATTGAGTTTCTCAGCAGAAAACTCACCCTCCCTCCTAAACGTCTTCAAAAACCTTCTCCAGATACTCCAAGTCTCTTCGTGTGAAACTGAAAAAGTCCAACCCCAAAGTTGGTTTTGAGTGCGTGTGTGTGTTACGTGTTTTTGTTTTTGTTTTTTTTTCTTCCTTCCTCTATTTTTTCTCTGCATTTACTCCTCCTCTGAGCATCTTCGAGCCGCAGGGCTACCTGGCTGCTAATAGCGTAGACGTGGCGGGCCTGGGGGTTCCTGTTCGCCTAGCTCACAGCGCCACGCCGACTACACAGCACCGAAGGGCCCCGAAGGCAACCCGGTGGGTAGGGGCGCGGCGGATGGGACGTGGGGGCAACTCTAGCGTATCTCGGGAAGCCGGGGTGGACCGCCGGGCCAAACACTCCTGAGCAGAAAAGGAGAGATGCTGGCGGGAAGCGGGGAGCAGGGGGTGGGGGAGCGGACACAAAGGCGGAAGCAGAGAATACCTTGGCCCGGCTCCTGAACCTGCTCCTGCCAGCCATCCGTCTTTGCTCCGCGGAGGGTCGATCCACCAACCTAGGCATTTTCGAACGGCAAAGTGGAGACCAAAAAGGGGGCGCAGGGGCTAACTGCTGGGATTGGGAAACGGTGAAGGCGGGTCCCAGATGCAGCAGGGGCTCGGCAGGTTCTGGAATGGGGAGAAGGGGGACTGCGGAAGTCCAGGGAAGCCTGCGGCCCAAGCCCGAAGGCTGTACTGAGGCCTCTCCAAGGTGAGAGGGGGAGCATAGAGAGCAGGTTTCTACATAATAAGAATTCACCCACTTGGGGATTGCTAGTCTGGGTCCCGAGTTTCGCATTCCTGAACAGTGTGTTGGAAACTCTGTTGCAGAAACATTTGGACTTATTTTAAGCCTTTATTTTAAAAAAGTAAGTAACTTTAAATAAATGCTCCGGGTTCCCTGCCTACCTGGAGACAACCGAGGCTCCTCCCGTCCCCCTGTCCCCCACCCTAGATATCCAAGACTGGCTCCCGTGGAGCAGCAGTGGCCGGGAGAGAGGCAGAAAGGCAGAGGAAGGTGTGCCGCACCCAGTTTCGGAGCTGATTTCCAAGCCCCACCCATTCCTGCCCTCCCAGTCCTCTTTAACTGTGGAACTTGGAGTGTTCCTGCGGGCGAAAAAAACGAGAGAACAGAAGGGGAGCCTAGAGAGAGCGAATATTGTTTTAACTTAAGGATAGGCAATTTCTTTTTTCTTCAAGATACTAGGGCAGCCTCCTCCCACAGCCCTTCGGGGTGAGGGCAGCTTGCTGAGCCTCTGTTAAGCTTACAAAAGAGCCTCTGGGGAGCAGAGAGAGGAGCTAAAAATACCTCCGAAGCTAGGCCCGAGGTCCGGGAGGAGCTCCTCACTCGCTCTCGCTCTGGCCCTGCCCAGGAGGGCGCTTTCGCCTTTTGCATTCCGAGAGCCGGGGCCGGCGAGGCTAAGGGCCCACACTAGTTTTGCCTTTACTTTGCGACCAGACCAGGCTCTTTTGTGGCTACGCCTGTTACTCTTAGTAAAGAAGACCTACAGTCCAATCTCCGGTAAAATCAGAAAATCAGATGCCACTCTTTTGATGCTTTCCAATAAGCCCCCTCCACAGACTCAGTCTTTAAAAAGAAAAGAGATGGGACCGTTAGGCCCTATTTTATACCAGAAACAATCCGGTCACGCAAGGATTCTTCTCAGGTTGGTGTAATGCGCTGTGTGGATGTACACAGTTACTTGCAGTCCTGGGACACCATCTGATTGTGAAAGAACCGGTGAACCCCTTATTTCAGCCCTCTCCAGAAAAAAAAAATAGCAGTTACTTCCCCCTAGTGTCCCCCTTTGGTTATCAGTAAAAAACGCAAAACTCCTTATATAAAGGCAAAACACACAATGAATTTCAAAACTCCCGCTCGCCCCCTCTGGAAGGCAGCTTTTCTTTTCACTGCCCATGCTGGATGAAAGTGGTTTATTTTGATTTTTTTTTCTTGTACCCACATGCCTTGTAAAAGGTTCCTGTGCACGGGCCTGGCCCCCCTCCGATGACCGCAGGGCCTTGCTTCCAGACTGCAGTCCCCACCACTTGGTTTTTAAGTCCTCGCCTGGAGCCGAGGTGTAATTGTGACCCCGCCCCAGCCCCGAGCCTCCCGGGGGGACGGTTGGCCCGGCCTGCTTTGGGGCCGGGACCTCCCAAGTGGCGGCCTGGGCGCCGGGAGCCGCGTGGTCCTCTCCTTCCCTGCCTCCTCCCTCTCTCCCTCCCCTGCAGACTTTGCTCGTTTTCTCCTCGTTTCCCCAGCTTGCTAAGCACTACGGCGCACAAAATTTCTCTCCACTTTTTTGGTTTCCTCTTGCCGTTTCCTTTCTAGCACCTTATCACCGCTCTCTCGGCCCCCTTCACGTTGAGATCCCAGACCCAGGGAAGCAAAGTAGGGCTTTGTCGAAATATGGGGGGAAGAACTGGGAGCCTCTGGCCCCCTCGGCGCCGCGGTGGAGTCGGAACCCGGTGCGCCTCTGCGTAACGTCAGCGCGCGGGGTAATTTACCTTCCCTGGGCGTCTGTCAATATGACTAATTTCCACAGGGGTCAAAAAGCCTTTCTCCGGCAGTCCATCTTGGAACGCTCTCTTACGCAGTAGACGGGGTTGGTTGTTTTGTTTCCAACCCTAGAAATAAATACTCTTGGGGCGTCCCTGCCAGGGCAGCCTGAGAGGAGCAGAGGAATATACACGGTGTCAATTAAAGGCAGTTTTCCTTGAACTATGAACTATGATTGGGCATAAACGAGAGCGACCTGCTTGCCTTTTAATACGCATTACCTAACTCGTCCTTGATACCAGTGCTTTCTTTAGAAACAGAAAATCAAAAAAGGAGGAAAATAATCATTGCTCCAGTTCTTCTCTGCCGCCTGCAGATGCCTATTGAAATATTTTCTCTGCATTTCAGGGTGTGACTTAAACGTAGAGTGTGTGCGCGTGTCTTGCTAATCTGGCCTAGACAAAAAGTAAATATATTATCCGGGTGGTGTTTTACAATAATTTTAAACTGCTACCAACCTGTAAGTGTGAATCAGAGCTGTGGAGTTAATTAAACATTCTCTGGGATTCGCCAGAAGCGGCTAATTGATAGTGGTAGCAAAACCCAGACTCACTTTGAGAAGTGCTCGGAAGGAAGCCTACGTGGCTATCGGGTCAGGACGATTCTGTCTGCAAAGTCCTCTCTTGCATGGAACAGGGAGTGGGAAGATGAAGAGCATTGGCCCCCGAGGGGCACCCAGTTGGGCCCCTTGGGTTTTGGAGGAGGTAAACCTCTCCAATCTGGGGAATTGGGGTCCAGCGAGAAATGAAAGTCGCCAAACAACCCATTTTTCTCCCACCCAAGTTCAGGCACTGAGGCCCCAACTAATACACTTCTCTGAGTTAAATTTTTAACAAACTCTCTGAAAAAGATACGTCCCCACCCCACTTCTTGTGGCCTTTAGGCAAGTAAATGCCTGGATTTGGAGCAATTAGGAGCCTCAGTGGAACCCACGGGAAACCTGAGAACTAAGATAACCAAGGAGAAGCCTAGGCACAGAGGGCCACCTGAAGTCGTAGTCCCTGGCTGCTGCCCTCACAGGTGGGTGACACACAGCCCCACCACCTCCCCGCACAGCCTGACCTCCATACCTGCTCTGCCATTCTGGCCACATGCAAACACACACACACACAAACACACACACACACACACACACACCTCTTTCCCTCTCTCATCTGTTGGTGCATTTATGACCTAATGAAAGTATATCCTTTAGGGAAAAGACTGTCTATAAAACTTGAAATATGAAGAACCCATTTGGATATTCCCACTCCAGGCCAGGCCTGAACTTGAAGTTTTTTTTTAGCACAAACACCTTGACTCCTTCTGTTGCTTCTATTATCACCCTGTTATTTTTACTAAATGATGAGAATTGGTTCTAAGTGACCTCTGCTCATTTCCTGTGGAAGGAGAAAAGTCTCCAAACTGAGAATACATCTTTATTTGTTGGAAGGCATTCTTTGGCGGGGGGCAGGGGGAATAATTTTACTTTCTATCCCTTGCCATCTTGGAAAAATCCTGGCACCGTATGTTCCAACTTCTGCAAACAGCTGGGGAAACCAAGGATGCTTTCAACTCCCTTCCATTTCCTTCCTGCCCCACCGTTTCGCCCAGTTGCCACCTTTTTGGGTATTACAAACATTGACCCATTCTTTCTCCTGGTCACTATGTGAAATGCCTATCAGCTTCCAACATAAATGAGTGCCCTTTGGAAATCCTATTGTTAACCACCTGCCTTTGTGGGAAAAGGCCATCTGATTTTGTGTTTTGGGGAGGGTCTGTTTATTGCCGCAAAAGGATAGAATAGATATTATTGCCTTGTGACTTGATATATAGCATACCTTTAAACAAGACAGTTAAGTCTCTTGTTTTGCAATTTGAACTTCACTGTAAGAGTGGCTTAAGTTGTTTATTAGCTGGGACTATGCAACAGGAAAAGCTGCAGGAGAAATAAACAAAAGAATGAGCTGAAGAGCTCTATCCTTTGGTAGAGTTTGTTTATTTGCATATTTCTTGAAAAGGAAAACAGTTCTAGCTTAAAATCTTTTTGGCATCCAGCAGCCATTTAATGACCTATGGGTAGAAGGGGTCGATTGTTCCACACCCTGCTTAGTTGATCCCTTTGTTTCTGAGTTTACAACATGAAAGGAGTTTACATCATTACTCCCCCCTTTTTTATTTAAACTTAAAGTTCATGAGTAACAAGAACTTTTATACCTAGGTAAAGCCTTGGGAAGGGGAGAAAACTGCTCAGGCTGCTAAGGTGTAAGAGGATGTATGTGAAGGGGAGTGCTCTGAGAGGCAGCCATTTCTAGGGAAAGGTCTTGTCCTCTTAGTAACAACAACAAAAGAAGTCCATTTTCAAACATCTATTAGACAATGTCAATCTTTCTTTTCAGTTGTATGCTTAGCTTAGCCTTTCCACTTGGGACTGACGGCTCAGCCAGTCCTCCAAGTCTACGATCCTAGAACTTAACTGGAGGAGCAAATGGCTTTAAACTGACAAGTCTCCCCATTTGGAAAGATAAGGGAGGAGAGGACTAGTGTGCATTTTGCCTCACCTAAGATTTTGTACTTCTCTGAACAAATATTTTCTAGTCTAATTTTCAACTTATGACCCATTGAGCAAAACAGAAAGTTATTGCATGTTTTTCAATCCCATATCTTCAGTAGGTAATATCCTCCTCCTCAATATGTGGTATTATGTGTGAATATATTTAGCAGCAACTCTCTCATATATATTCTACTCAGGTTAATTTTTCATGAATAGGCAGTAACTCTCATGGTTTAAAAATACCCAAAATGTACATGTGAAAAGTCTCCCCAGTTTCCTCACCCACTAAAGTCTGTCCAGTTTCTTCACCCACTGTGATTCATTTCTTATGCATCCTCTCAGAGCTTCCTAATAAGTAGAAAAGCAAACAGAAATATCATCTCTATGGTTTTAGAATAATGCAGGTTGCTCCAGTTTTATCTGTTCCACTGATAGGGGGAGAGGAGAAGGATGGTGTCTTGGAAGCTTTGAAGAGCCTCACACCAAATACAATTTGGGCAAGGTGTGAGATTCCACCTGACTCTCTTTGCTAAGCTAAGCATACAATTGAAAAGAAAGATTGACATTGTCTAATAGATGTTTGAAAATGGACTTCTTTTGTTGTTGTTACTAAGAGGACAAGACCTTTCCCTAGAAATGGCTGCCTCTCAGAGCACTCCCCTTCACATACATCCTCTTACACCTTAGCAGTCTGAGCAGTTTGCTCCCTTCCCAAGGCTTTACCTAGGTGTAAGAGTTCTTGTTACTCATGAACTTTAAGTTTAAATAAAAAAGGGGGGAGTAATGATGTAAACTCCTTTCATGATGTAAACTCAGAAACAAAGGAATCTTCTCTTGGGAAAGAGAAGATAGGGACACATGTGGAATAATCAATCCCTAGGACTCCAGATTGGATTGTCTTTTCTCTGTGGATGAGGACAAAGAATAAAAAAAAGGGAGAAAGAGAAATAAAAGAAGTAAAAAAGTGAGATCAAATTCTGCCTAGAATTGTGGGAATGTGGCTTCTCAATTTTTGTGTGTCCCCTCTCTCCAACTCAAAATGAAAAGGTCTACATTGTTTGCATCATATAAGTAATAAATACATTTTCTCCTACCATAGAGAGGTTTTTTGCTATGTTCTAGTCCATAGATGGTTCATATGGGTTATAATGGAAGGAGGTGGGGGATTGGGAAATACACATTTATCACAAAACAATTGAGACAAATTTTGCAGTATAATAACTATGCGTAGACTTGATAGACTCCAGGCATTTTGCCCTTTATAATTCAAAAAGGCATGAAGGTAAAGCCAGAGGTGACTGTTCCCTACACAGAGCGGATGACACCTTCATTTACATCAATGTGACCCTTGGAGAGGCTGAGGGGTCTTGCTCCCCAAGTCTAATAGAGACTGTGAGTGACCGTGACTATCCTCCACATAGGAGTTAGATATGGATGGGGAAAAGGACACATCTTGTAGGAAAAGTGCCATGCATAGTGTCCCTTGCCAGGGATGGGGGCAGTTCTGCTCTCTGGGATGCTCTGCGACTTGTGGTACCTGGCCAGAATTGCAGTTAAGTTGAATCAAACCCATGCTCCCCTCAGCTGCTCCTTCCCTTATCCTTGTAAATGGTGTTGAAAGCATTTTCAGCTTCTAGATGGACTATAGCAATTACTTTCTCTGCGTGTGCACTTGAGTGCCAGGGGAGAGGGTTGCTAAGTATCCACGTCTTCCATGCATACCACAAATTTCTCTTCTTTCACTTTGGGCTTCTCCCCACTCCTGTCTCATAATAATACAAGATGAAGTAATAACAACAAAAGCTTACTGCTGATTCTCATTTCCTCTGAACAGATTTTTTTCCCCTGTCCCTCTTAGGGACCCACTGCTAGGTTTTAGCCTAGTTGCTGAGGTTAAGCCATCCCCTGAAAGGGGTTAGCTTTCAGATCACCCACTGTATTGGACTAATGCCCTCTCAGGACCAAAGGGCATCTGCTGGGTGAAAAGGACCCCAAACCCTCTGCCCCCTGCATCCCTGGAGCTGTTCATCAGACTGGAAGCCAAAGGCCCACATAACTCTAATTAATGCGTGCATATGTTGGCCAGCCTCTTGGACGATTTTACCATTAGTACTTGAATTGGCAGGGTCAGAGAATCTGATGCTTGTGTTCTGATGAGGATTTACAGTCCTAATGAATCATGTGACCATGAGTAGACTTGGATAGCACCGTATTCAGGAGACCTGCCTCTGGTGCTTTCCACCCTGAGGATCTCTTTCTGTTCCACAAAGAATGCTCGTCTGGGAGGAACCAACCAGAGGGAGGGCACCCTTAGAAGTTTAAAATGTCCTCCTCATCTGCATCTCAGCACAGAACATTACTAAGCCAAGTTTATATATATACATTATAATATATATTACATAACATATATATACACACTCAGGAATACAGAAGAAAAGTTTTGTCTTGAAAGTGTTGAATTTAAGACTGGAAATGGGCCTTTAGGGTTCATCTGCTTTAACCTCTTTTTCACAGATGAGAAGACTCAGGTCTAAAGATCTAAAGATGCTCTTGGTACCCGGCCAGCATGAATGTAGCACTCATTCATGAAATTGGGGGTGAGGGGGTTCCTCTCCCCTCCTTAGTTAGTTATTTCCAGGGACCTCTTGTTTAAGAAAGATAAAGGCATACATAAAGAGAAAGTTGCAGCAGAAAACGTTTTGCAGAAAAAGAAAAACAAAACAAAACAAACAAAAAACGGTATAGAGGGCCAGGCCAGGCGAGAAAAGAGGTAGCCAGAGAAATTATATCTGGGGCCGGTTAATTGAGCAGGCCTATCTCCACCACTTCCTGAACGTCTTCACTCCACTCCAAGACTGCTATTAGAAGCTAATGTTTTCCACCCGGCGCGCGGTGGCTCACGCCTGTAATCCCAGCACTTTGGGAGGTCGAGGTGGGCTGATCATTTGAGGTCAGGAGTTCGTGACCAGCCTGGCCAACATGGTGAAACACCCCCCCCCCCCACCCCGTCTCTACTAAATATACAAAAAATTAGCCGGGCGTGGTGGCGGGCGCCTATAGTCCCAGCTACTCCAGAGGCTGAGGCAGGAGAATCGCTTGAATCCAGGAGGCGGAAGTTGCAGTGAGCAGAGATAGTGCCACTGCACTCCACCCTAGGAGACAGAGCGAGACTCCGTTTCAAAAACAAAAAAAGAAGAGGCAGCTGATATTTTCACACCACATACTTTATCTTGGTTATTCTTTGTCTACGCCAGCCCAGAAGAATAGATTCTTCTCTACTAGGGAGAGGGAATTGTGTTTCCAAAAGGGTAGCAGCTCTCATCAAAAGCGCTTGTGGATCTGGTGACAACGTGGACAGGCACTTTGCTTGGATCCTGGAGATTATCGACTGCGGAGGCGGGATGGAGGACAGCTAGGTCTTCCAGTTGCCGGGGTGGGTACTCGGTTTTGGCGCGCTACGTCACTGGGCTGTAGAGAGGCTATATCCCGACTAGAGTGGATTCACAGGGAATCCCAGGGGGAGGGAAGTTGCTAGATCTCCACGCTGGAGAGAAGACTGCAGCAGAAGAGAGACTTCGTAGCTCGAAACGGGGCTTCTGGATCTCCATAGGGCTACCCCTGCAAGGCGCCAGGTCCCATCTGCTGACAGAGCTACCTGGATGTGCCTACCTACTTGTGGAGGGGTAGGCACCAAAGTGGCTCTGTTTTGCGTTAATTCATATATATATATATATATATATATATATATATATATATATATATATGGTTTTGGCCTGGGTCCTAGTGGGGTTGAAGTTGCCCTGGTGTACTGGCCGGACAGAGTTGTCTTGGGAGCCATCGGCTGCTTTCCTTAGGGCCTTAGGAACAGAACAGAACAAAAGTTAAAATTAGCCAAACAAACCAAACCACAGCCCCCACACGCCATCCTTCCATTGCTGGGGAGCAGTATTCTGGCTTCAGTACTCAGGTTAGAAATTTGAATAAATGGAGCCAGATCCTGGATTACACCCCGGGGACAGCGTTTTAATGTAAATGTAAAATATGCTAGTAATAATCACTTTTGGGCCCTGAAGCGCCATTAGAATTTCTGTTTAATTATAGGGCATGAGAGAAGCATTACCAGCTAATTAAATCAATCCTATTTGTAATTCTCCCTCTGCTGCTGCAGTCTTTAAAATGTGAAATTGCTTTTTAAATGAGCCCGCATATGAATTTTTAAAACAGCAGTGAACTAAAGTGAGAAGCAGGGGAAATGAGGGCCAGAAAGAGAAGGAAGGAGACGCAGGTACTGGGCCCGAGTTAACAGGCATGTGGGTGAATCTCCCCGGCCGCCTCGGCTTCCTTGCCTTCCAGCCGGCGCTCAGTTTTCTTGCAAAAGAGGCGGTTTCCTCTCCTTTCAGAGGTTTCCACTTCCTCCTGAGGAATCTCTTTCAGCTCCTGGATATCTCCCCCGAGAAGGGCCCTGGGGTGGGGAGGGGCGCGGACACCGCCCGACACCCCGAGTCCGCGCTCCCCGCTGCAGCCGCGCGGCCCAGGAGCGGGTTCCGGCCGACGGAAGGGAGCGGCGCGCGGAGGAAGTGAGCTCACTCGGGAAGGAAGGAAATAAATGAGGTTTTTGCCCGGCAGCCGCCAGGCCGAAGCGCACAGTCCTGGGGAGGGGCTGCGAGCGCAGGTCCCACTACCGCCCTCCAAGGAGGCCGGGGGCAGAGGCCGGCTTTGCAAAGCGCTGCGGCCCCCGCCACCGACTCCGTCTCAACTCCGCGCATTCTATCCGTCGTGCTCCCGGGGAGGAAGAGCGCCAGGCTCCACTCGCGAGGTTCAGGCCTCCAGGACAGAGTGGGAGGCTCAGAGCGCGCGAGGGCTTTATTCAGGCAGATGCCGCCTTCACTCCCCACGCGTCCCATCCTCCCCGGGAGTGAGATTTAGCTTCCGAAGCTCCCGCACGCGCGCGCGCAACCCTCTCTTCTTTCTCCAGTGCCCCTCGCAAAAGTAGGCCCTGGAGCTTTGATTTACGATTAGAGTGTTGAGTTATTTGCATGAGAAAACAAGAGGGAGGACGGCCACCAATTCTGGACTCCTCCTTAGTACTCGTGAAGTGGAATAATATGCAGTGGGGTGTGTTTCCAAACCTGGCACCATCTGCACCTTCTGCTACCAGCCGTACCACCACCCGGCTGCTCCGATGCAGTCTGGTTTACGGAAATATTCTAAGAAACAGGGAAGCTGGCTATCTCGCCTCGGCACCTGGCCCTGCAAGCAGAAACTGTCAGAGTGCAGGGACAAGCTTTCTAAACTGACAAAGCCGCCCAACAAATGTAGCGGCACTTATCCCAAGAGCAGGCATTCCCACCTCGGCCTCCCGGGCCCCGAGTGCTTCTCCCACAGGCTCGACCTAGGATGCGAAGTGGTCTCTTGGTGGCCGCAGAGTGCCTTCAAGTCTAGAATGAGGCGGCGATGTCCATAACTCGGCCGGGGCAGGTTGGGTAGGAGGTGGGGAAATGTAATTCTCCCCTGCACTTGGGGAGATTCGGGCGGCAGGCCTTCTCTAGTGCCTTTCAGGGGGGCCCTGCCCTCACCTGAGAAGTCTCTTGGGCACCCACCTACCGCGGTGGCTGGGGCGGGGGCTGTGATCTGGCTTCATCTGTGTCCGGCCTGTGGTTTGGGCGTCCTGCGACTAGGGACTGCAGAGGTCCGGAAGGCGGAAAAGTTCAAACCCCTCCATGTGTGTTGGCGGTGGTGGGGCGTGGTGGGAGGCGGTTACTGTCAAAGTGTGGGCATATTTGTCGGATTTGTAGGCTCTCGATCTGGAGTTAGTTGGAGAAATTTACATCAGTCTAGAACCTCGGCATTTCACCTCCACCTCCACCTCCTGCAGAAGCGCCCATGTACCTCTTGTCATCTCTTCCCAGTGGGTTGATAGGTTGTTTCATAAAATTAGCAGTCTTGTTTTCCACCTGACTTTCAGCACGAAAGTCGCTATCTATCTTTTGACTTCAAGTCTTGCTCTGTACATTTAGGCGGGAGGAGGGGGAGTTCCAAGAAGCCGTCTTGTGTCAACTTTAGCAGCCAGGAAGAGGGAGCCGACAGGGCTTTTCTCGGGCTTTTCCCAGGCACTGCCAGCTTGCCCCTCCCTCTCTTCTCAGGGCGGACTGCACCCTCCACCCATCTCACCCTCCACCCATCTCCCCCTCCCCGACATTCCCTCTGCAGTCCTCGGCCAGTAGCAGCGCCTCCCGGAGCCGCACTCGGGGCAGCAGGGATTCTGGCCTTCCAGGCCCGCCAGCGGAGGGGCCTCGCTGCCTGCTTTGGAAACTCTCCATTTTCCCACAGTATTTCACATTCATATTACTTTTCACACCCTGTTAGGCAGTAATGGCACTGAACCTGCTAAATACTTCCATGCACCCAGCCAGCCCTCCCGCGACTGCTCCGGAGGGTCTGTGATACAAAAGAGATTGCTCTCTCATCCTGCGGGGTTGTTGGCTTCTCTTCTCTCCTCAGATCGGCCTCCAGAGTTGATGGTGGTTCTGGTGGTGGCGGCCACAGGATGGGGGCGCTCAGGTGTGGAGGAGGTCTTAACACCCCCTTTCAAGCAGGTAGGGGAGATGTGGGAAGAAAGAGCTTGGGGACAGATCTGGCTTTTGGTAGTAGTGTGAAGTTAGATCGGCTATTTTTAAAAGAACAGGGCCAGGCCGGGAGGCTCACGCCTGTAATCCTGGCACTTTGGGAGGCCGAGGCAGGTGGATCACCTGAGGTCAGGAGTTCAAGGCCAGCCTGGCCAACATGGCGAAACCCTGTCTCTACTGAAAATACAAAAATTAGCCGGGCGTGGTGGCAGGCGCCTGTAATCCCAGCTACTCGGGAGGCTGAAGCAGGAGAATCGCTTGAACCCGGGAGGTGGAGGTTGCAGTGAGCCGACATCGAGACACTTCATTCCAGCCTGGGCGACAGAGCAAGACTCTGTCTTAAAACAAACAAACAAACAAACAAAAAAACAGGGCCATGCTCCGGACCTTGTGCAAGGAGTAGAGTCTGGCCTTCTTAATTAGCACCATCTCGCGGCCTTCCCTTCATGGCACCAGACCGGATGAGTGGCAATTTGGGCACTAGGCTGCAGAGGGCAATGCCCCCACCCCTCCTCTGGCCGCCGCAGCGCAGCATCTCTGAGAGCTCCGGGGCTGCTCGGTAAACCTGCGGGTGAGGGAGGGAGGATTTAAAGCCCTGCTCATAGCTGGGCTTGATGACGGCGAGCGGAGGAGAAAACAGCGAGCCCGGCCGGGGAGAAGCGACGGTTCCCAGCATCTGAACTCGAACCACTCGCTCCCAGAGCGATGGAGGTCGGACTCTCAGAGAGCCCAGTTACCCTGGACTGGACTAGACACCGCCGTCCCGGAATGAGCTGCTGGAAAAGCTCGCGAGTCCGCCACCGTAACAGGACTGAGGCCGGTGGCCCTGAGGCTTCAAATCCAGGAAGTGAAGGGAAGTTAGGGGTGGTCCTCCGTCGCTCCTCCACAACCCCGCCTCAGTTCTGCTATCAGGAAAAGAGAAGTAATAAAATCTGCCCGCCCCTACCCCCAGGACAGGAGGGAAGGAACTGATTTTAATGATCGCATATTAAGTGCGAAGGCATTTTACAGGCTGCCTACTGTTTAATCTTCACAAACTGTAAGAAGGGCATTTCCTGTCTCTGTGCCTACAAGAAAATTGAGGTGCAAAGAGAGCAGACCTGGCTGTAGATCTGTGCACCCAAACAAGTTCCAGGCATGAGAGGAGTTGATGGCACACTGAGGGGCCCTGCAGCCTGGGCCGTCTCCTGGTAACCTGGGAGACGGGGCTGCACTGCCCTCCACGAGCCTCTAGCATACACTCCTAGAGGGTGATTTAAGTGATGGGAAATCCCTTTCTAAGGAATTGAAACTTTGGGCACTATTTTAAGCTGTAGTGCCTACGTCCCTATTCCTCTAAAATACCCACAGGAAAGTCAAAGTTACCATGACTCTCTTACTCAACCAGAGGAGTCCAGAGTCCTACCATACATGTGTCCCTCAAGTGTCACCTTTCTTGCCTCACCACACCAGGGTTTGAGATTTAAACTGAAATTCGCTGGGCTTCAGTTTCTACTCACACCATCTAAATTGAGCCCAGAGCTCCCCCTTCAGCCCGGGCAGGGACAACACAGGCTTAGAAGCACGGGGAAACCTAGGAGAGGATTAACTTGGTTCCTAACTTCCAAGTGCCACCTCAGCCGTTTCTCCACTTGTCAGAGGTTTATTTCATGAGCAGAAGGGACCACCCACCCTTAAACTGGGAAAGAACGAAGTGTGGGGCTCTGGAAACCCACGTGTTAACCTTTGAAAGCAAAGCTCCAGGAGCTCCACCTTCCAAACATCATTATTTGTGCTTCCACCTCCCAGCCGTTGCTTCACGCCTTCTTTCTCATCTAGAGAGGTTGTCTGATGACTGCTTGCTTACACTCTAGAGAGAATGCTTTAGATTATGGATTTGAAAAATTTGCAGAAGGTAGGAGGAGTGAGATAGAACAGGCAAACCTAGGAAGCAAGGAAGGAGTGTTCGGGCCTGTGGCAGGAGGCAATTGTGGTTTGGGAGTTGCTTGGGCAGACATTTCCCCCTATTTTTTCTCCTACAAAGACACAATCCCAGTACAGAGATTCTCCGCTGTCTAGCTACTCTCCCCTTTCCCTTTTTCTTCGCTTTCCCAATGTACTGATGGCTGAGCAAGAAGAATCTTGTACTGATGTACAAGAATCAGTACGAGAATCTTCTATGATGTCCCAATGTACTGATGGCTGAGCAAGGGATGTGGAGAGGAACCCCACATCCCTGCCTTTTGGGCCATCAGCTCTACAGGGCACTGACTCCAGGTGGGCATTGAGGATAAATTGTTGTTAAAGAGTCCTGAAAGCCACACTCATCCCTGTTGAGCCATCTCTTTCCCTTTGGACATGGAAATGATGTTCCAGGGGGTGTCAGGTGCATTTCCTGGGTTTTGGGCATCTAGGCCCTAATTGTCTCTGGTGAAGGGGGCAATTCTAAAGTTGGAGGTGGCTAAATGAGTGGTCATTTAATGGGCGGTTTTAACCCCTACAAGGTTATACTAATTCATTTTACAGTCATTACAGTGACAGAAGGTGAGACTATGGTGATTTCTCTTCTTCAGTTACAGTTATTGATTATCTAATTCAATGGTGACAATCAAGGCTGACAGACAAGTGAAAACAAAATTCAGAAAGTGGCATGCATTCATGCATTTCTCTCTCCTCTACCATCCTCTGCCATGGTTTCTGCTGCTAGCTGTGGCTGGGGCACCACATTCCACTTTAGGAACCCCTAGAGGAAGAGGATGATCCCCCTGGGTCATGGGGCCGGAATTAGGCTGCCAATGTGAATTGAACTCAGTTTTTCCTCCTCTGAGAAGGATGGTGTTGACCTTTCAGTGACATCTCCTCTCCTGGCAGGGACTCCAGTGGTCTGGCAACTACTTTAAAAATCAAGAAATTCAAGACAAATATTAAAAGAAACATTAAGAAAAGAGAATAAAAATAATTGTGCACAAAATTTGAAGGGCATTTGATATTTTGCAGCAACCATAGCTAAAACTGCTTGTCTCCATTACACCAGATTTCTCCACGTGGTTTCTAGAGTCCAATACCTTTATTCAATATTTCTGAGCTTCTTTTGCCTGGGAGTCCCACATTTGCAGTCAAGGAGGTCTAGTCTCCTGTCTGGTTCTACCCACTGGGGCTGGGATAGGGAAAGCTGGAGGCAGCGGTGGTGACGAGTTGGGGTAGGAAAGGCCCCAGGCTGTGCTGGCAGGTACCTTGTAGGTCCTCCCCCATACGGCTACCGGAGGAGTACGCCGTTTGCGCTGCATGCAGGGAAGCCTCTGGGCTCCTTGCCATCCCTGATGACTTGGGCCAGAGTGATCTTATTACAGTTATTAATGACCAGAGTGATTTCTTAAGCCAAGACCAAAAAGAAATGGATTCAAATGAAAAAAACCAATGTAGTTCAGACTTTGTGTGAAGGCTGAGAGCGGGGGACTGCACCAGCGAACATGGTCACAGTCGCTTCTTAGGCTTCCACTGAGTGCTGGAGGAAGTGGTGCTCGTGAATGGGTTCGGTGCTCCAGAGTTTGCAGTTGTGCGGGACTGGAATGCAATTACTGGAAACAATTAGACTACACCGTGCTTATGGTGGGCAGAAAATAGAAGACACTTCTGGCGCATTTTGGAAAACTTACTATCCCCACGCACCCCGCTTCTTCCCCTGCAGGAGGTTTACTGTAAGTCTCTGCTTTGCTAAAAATGACACCCTCCTAAAAGCTGTTGGGAGTTTGGACAGATCCACCACTCATAGAATTAGGGACATCACGAAGATGTAACTTAAGCTGCTTATCAGAGGCTGAGTGGTAAGTGCTCAAAGCAATTCAGAGTCAGGCACATCTGGGTTGGGTCTTGGCTTCTGGACTGACTTTGTGGTCTCCAGCATGTTGACTTCCTCCTTTATACCTTTGCAAAACAAGGATATTTGTCACATATCCTCATTGCTGTGTGTTTGTGTCTTTGGAAATTCTATTTTCTTCCTAAAAACTTGAAAAGCCATCTCCCCTCACCACTCACCATGCATGGCGAGGTGTGGCTTCCTACGCCAGCTGTTTACCCTTGCAACACTCCCCTCCCCACCCCAAGACCCTGGACTCTGGGAACTTCACGTCCTTCTCTCTGGTCTCACAAGTGAGTTTTTGAATAGCTTTGATCTGCAATCTCTGACTTTGGTGGACAAGGTCTGAACCTTGAGTTCTGGCTTCTGCTCTTCAGCCAATTCTATTATCATCCAGCTGGGAAGTCCACGTCCAGCCCTTCCCACAAGTGATGGTCCCTGAAGCTGGCCGGATCCCAAGCCCAGCTCCTGCTGCCAGTCCTCATGTATATGACTGGGGGCTTGGGAGTGGGAACGACACAGGGTCAAGCTGGCCTAAACCGAGAGGTGGACACTTGCTCTAGCTGTGCCAGAGCCCTGGGACGTACCCAGGGACCTGGGCGGTAGGGAACCACCTGAGCTTGAATTCCACTGCCCCTCCCTGAGCTGAGAAGGGTTTGAGGTCCACCGGTGCTAGGCGCTCTCAGAGCACACTCCTTCTTAGTGAGTCCCACTGTGCACCAGACCCCCCTTCTATTTTTCCACTAAGGGAAGTAAACATCTTGCATATATTTCTATAGTGATCAGACCCTAATTATGCCTGATCATGGTCCAGAAACGAGGCTGTTGCAGCCAGAGTGCACCTGGGCTGTGGAAGACGCTTGGAACTTTACATAGATTTCTTTAAAAACTGTTTTGTTTGGACCTTGTGGGGAGGGTCAGGAACAGATAGGTTGGTGTCTGAAAACGGAGCAGCCTGGATTCCCCATTTTGAGAAAGGGAGGCCTTGGTGTCACCTGGCAGGTGAAAGCTGGGGATGCAACAGGCCAGTGAGCTTGTGACTGCCTCTGTTTGATCCAATCTTTGCAGCCTCAGGCCACCAGGACTCCTCCCAGGGCCCACATTAGGCCACCATTCAAGTGGGACCTGGTAAAATCTCTTAAACTTGCAGACTTAGAAAGGAAAGGAGCCAGGCAACGGAGAGCGGAAACATCCTCTCCGTCACATGAACTTTATTGCAGATCAGGAAGTTATCTAACAGCTGCCAAAAATCTTCTGACTCCAGGGCTCCAAATGTTGACTGTTTCTCACACCTCAACACCGGGTATGGAGTCTGCTGCCTTCGGGGTTATTCAGATTTCCCATTCCCTTTCAGAGTCAATCTACCCCCACCTGCCTGGTTGCATTTGGAGATGATTTTCCTTTCTTCCATTCGCGGACCATGTGGCTCACATACTTACCTGGGCTGGCTGTTTCCCCACCCCTCCCCGCCCCACCATAAAGGGAATTCCAAATCTCTTCCTGAAGAGGGAAAGCCAGGTTGAGGAAGGGTCAGAAAAAGGAAGCTGAGTCCGAAGTCCAGGCATGCAATACTATATTCTTCTCCGGATGCCTTTGGTTCATTCCACAAAAAAGTGCAGCACGAGAAGTAATTTTAATGGGCGCCCTCCCTTCCTTCCATTAACGCACCAGTCTCACTAGGTTCACGCGCAGGTACCTGGCTTTCCGTGGTCTTGTATCCCCCAAAGAACCTGGCAAAGATCTGAGCACAAAGTAGGTGCTGAGACAATAGATCCTGGTTGGTAGAAGGGATGCTCCGAAGGAGAAGGGGCAATTGTTTAAGAGTAATTGGATGCAAAGACGCGCAGTGGTTCCTGTGTGTATCCAGTTCATTTCCGCCTCACATATGAGATTACCTCAGGAGGAACGGCTCGCACCTTCAACCTAGCGCCCAAACACAACCTGAATTCTCCTAGATAACCCATGCCTCTGCATCCAGGGAGCCCGCTCCAGCTGACAGTTTAACAAGGGCAGAGCATCACTGTGACCTCCGCCCGACAGTAATCCTTTCCTGACCCTCTAGGGTCAGGGAGAGCCCGGCCCACCCTTCTGAATCCAGACACCCCAAACGACCCTGAAAGAGACCTCCGCAGAGGCCTGAGCGCAGAAAGGCCGTTCTTCGTGTGCCTACTGAGAGTCCAAGGGGAGCCAGGGCTGTGCCCCATTGCCCGCAACCACAGGCGCACTGGGAAGGCTGAGGCTGCTGCTCCTGGATTCCAGGCTTTGCGGCTCCCCAGGGCATCTCAGGCCGCATCAAGAATCCCCCGTCTTTGGGGCGGCCGAGAGCAAACGCAGAAGTGCTTGAAAACTAGGGCTTGACCGTGACTAGAGGGGGCCCTGGTGTAGCCAACCCCGACGTCATTATCGGCCACGGTTGTTACTGTTCCCTTTTGGCGCCAATCTCCTTCACCATTTGTGATAATCGGTAAGCGCGGAGCTCGCGCCGCGTGGCGCGCACCCCGGAAGTGCTTGCCGAGACCCGGAAGCAGCGGGAGCTCGGACGCCCTGCTCTCCACGGCCAACACTCCTCACTCCGCCCACTTTGGAGGGGCCCCAGTCTGCAAAGCGTCACGGAGTCCGAGAGCAGGTTTCGCATTTGCACCCCGCTCTTGCCCAGCCACTGGGAGCCTCCCGCCTCTGGGTTTCCCCACTTTGGGCAAGCCCCGGCCTTCTGCTCCCCGGAAGGAGAGGGCAGTTCCCTGGAGAGACCTCGAGTGGATTTAGATCCCTCCTTTTAAGATCGCCGTTTCTCCGGCGGTGGGTAGAAGGACGTAAAGGGAAGGACAAATTAACAATCGGGGAGAGTGACTAATAAACTCCCCAAGATTACAGTATAAATTTACTAGGGCCTGTAATCCCAGCACTTTGGGAGACGGAGGCGGGTGGATCCCTTGAGCTCAGGAGTTTGAGACCAACCTGGGGCAACATGGGGAAACCCCATCTCTACAAAAAATACCAAAATAAATTTAGCTGGGCGTGGTAGCGGAGGCCTGTAGTCCAAGCTACTCCGAAAGCTGAGATGGGAGAATCACCTGAGCCCAGGAAGTCGACAGCGCAGCGAGCCTGGATCGCGCCACTGCACTCCAGCCTGAGCAACGCGCGTGAGACCGTCTCAAACACACACACACTCACACACACACAGGGTCTTTCGTTGGTGATTCAGAATTCTGCACGAAATAAAATGGGCATCTCCTTCGCCCGTATTTCCTGCGCTGTTGGCCACTCCCCGGCGAACCGGGGTGGGCGCGAACCCGGGGAGCGCCGGAGGCCTCCGGGTGCACCCCGCAGCTTGTGGGGGAGCAGGGCTCGCTGGCGCGGGGCGGGCCCTGTGACCCACCGTCGTAAGAATGTTTCAGATCCAACCTGGGCTTGTTTCCGTGACGCAGGAAACATCTGGGGCGTTTTCGCAGGGCTTTGGGAAAGTACTTACTTCCGAACTTGGCGCTAAGGTGTTCTAGGAGACACACAAACTTGAATCTCAAAGGGGGATGGGGCCAGAGAGGATGGCAACCCTGCCAGCTGCCTGGGTGCAAACTGGGGAGCTAACCGGTGGCAGGCACTTGGGTGAAGGACAAATTAAACACTTAGAGCCAGGTCCACCCGTTACGTCTCATTGTTTTAATGTCTGTAGTACTTAGGCGCAGTCTGAGAAAGAATAATGCCTTTACATTCAGAAAAACATCAAAGACCAGGGGTTGCTCAATATGGAGCACATATGGTAGTCTCTGAAGGCCTGGCCTGCCAAAACATGTTTCTCAGTATTTTTCTCCTTTCCTTTCTTTCGATCCCCGCCCCCCACTTTTTTTTCTCCCCAAATGGGAGGGAGCCATTGGCTCGGGTTACCTAGGGCGTCTTGCGTTCACGTGAGGAAGTTGGCTGCTGCATGGAGGCCATCAATGAGGCTTTTCAAGAACTGAATCTGTCCTAGGAAAGGACTTTGAAGATAGGCGGGAGTACGGACCAGGCGGTACACTACCTGTATTCCCAGGCCTTAGCACATTGTTCAGTAGTGGGTGGGAGAGACCCTTACTAAATATTTACTGAAGAATATACTGAACTAGGTGAAGGCAATAGCCTGTCAAACCACTTTTTAAATTTCAGTCTAAGCAAGGTTCATTTGCAAAGCTCTCTTCCTTATCAACTGCTATTACTATTACTATTATTACTACTATTACTACTACTGTTATCTAAACCGCTATCCCAGTTTTTAAAATTACCTAGCAGAGAGAGGCAGAGGACAGTGGCTAAAAGTTTAGGCAGTTTGCTTCTGTAATTTTTCTAGGTGAAATTTGCTCAGGGAACACGGATAGGATGGAGCTGGGGAGGTGTCCTCTTTCCCATGCCTAGTGCAGGCTGGGTTCATTACCCCACATTGCCCTCAGTGGGAGGACAGTCCAGATAATTTCATCTCTTTTAGCCTCTTCGATTAAATGGACTCCTTTCATCACCTCTGAAAAATGGTCTGAGGATATTATCCTTCAGCTAATTTACATGCAGAATTAATATTAAAGGCAGGGGTGAATTCTTAGGGCTCCCATTTGAAAGAAGATCCATGCTGTCTCCAGAACACGCGGCCTTTTCTAAGGCAATACTGATGATGGTGGGGGAAGGAAGCACACCACACATGGAGCCAATTAAACATGAATCTTACCAAATCTTCCAGCATTCTAGTGGCATGCATGACATACACAGAGACCTGTGTGCAAATTACATAACCAATAGTTAGAAAACCTGGATTTTAGACCTGGCTTTGCCATCAACTCACTGCTATCTTGACCAGTCAGTTTCTCTATATTTATTTCTGTCTCTATCTGTCTCTCCGTGTTATGTGTGCATCTATACATACACACACACACATATATATATACACACACACGCATATACATACATATACAGATGTATTATTAATTTTTAATCTAGGTGATCTGTTTGGTCAGTAAATCTGATTTCTAATCTCATGTTCTCTGATGCTGTAATGTATCAACATTCAATGAGCCCCTTACCCAGACCATATGGAAGCAGCAAAGCCAACACTGGAACCCTGCTCATTCTTATATTAAGTCCGCAGAGAATGTTAAACTTGGAATGAGCTTTAGAGATGTTTCAGCCCCTTCATCTCACAGATGAGTATGCTGGGGCCCAGGGAACTGATTTCTTCAGGTCACAGAGATGTGGCCCACAAATCTTGGTGACAGGTTTAGGTGAACACGGATCAAGTCTTTAGGCTACCTCCTCCCTATCCCCAACATCTGCAGTCCTTACCTGGCTTTCTCATTCAGACCAGCGATATCTGGGCCAAAATTGGGTTCAGGAGCATTAATGTAAAGCAAAACTTAAATGTTTGGTACCATTTCACTTGGGTGGAGCTCTTAAGGGCCATTGGGACAAGGTTTCAGTTCCTCTAATGAGAAGTACAGCAGCAAGTCTGATTTGTTTATAAGAGTCTGGAATTCAATGTAAGAGAAACAAAAATCTCTAGGCAAACTTAACAGAGAGGCAAATTATGTAAGTAAGTAAATCCAATGTTCAGAATAGTATTCAACTGATACTTTCCCTTCACACAACAAACTCCCAAATGATGGATATTGGGAGAAGGTGAAGAAGCTAGTAGGAATTATTCACCATTAAGAGTAAGGTAGGCTGGGTGCAGTGGCTCACGCCTGTAATCCCAGCACTTTGGGAGGCCGAGGCGGGTGGATCACCTGAGGTCCGGAGTTCAAGACCAGCCTGGCCAACATGGTAAAACCCCGTCTCTACTAAGACTTAAGAAAAAAAAAAAAAAATAGCCGGGCGTGGTGGTGGGTGCCTGTAATCCCAGCTACTCAGGAGGCTGAGGCAGGAGAATTGCTTGAACCCAGGAGACTGAGGTTGCAGTGAGCTGACACAGTGCCACTGCACTCCAGCCTCAGTGACAGAGTGAGACTCCGTCTCAAAAAAAAAAAAAAAAAAAAGAGTACTTTTTTTTTTTTTTTTGCTTGCTTGCTTCCAGGGACTGCCTCTTGATGTGAGGAGATGACTCAAGGACTCTCTGCCATGTTGAAAATTAAGTCTAGGGCACTTCCTCCTGCTTGCCTGCCCCTGGTTGACCTTGACTAGCCCAATTAATGCTGTCTGGCTGGAATCCGAAGTATTTCAGAGAAACAGTCATGATATGTTTTCCCGGGATGTGTAGTGAAACAGGTGGTTTCCCTACCTGGAAGTAGTCTTTTCCTTTATCATCTTCAGGCTAGGGGACCTAAACAACTTGGAGGCTAAAAAAACCCACAAGTCGCACCAAGTCTGAGGGACCATAGGTAGGCAGTGAGGCAGTGTGGGAATGGGCCAGCTAGCCTTGGCAGTCACTCCAGAATGTTGTCCTAGGGAGGAATAGAGCAAGGATGGAGCTGACATTCAGCCAACTGGTGGTCAATGTGTAGCTTTCTGCATTTAAGTCTAGGTGACTGTGCTATAGCTCTGCAATATAGTAGGAAAAGTTCTGCCATTCTTCTTCTTTTTTTTTTTTTTTTTTTTTGAGACAGAGTCTCACTCTGTTGCCCAGGCTGGAGTGCAGTGGTGCGATCTCAGCTCACTGCATGCTCTGCCTCCCAGGTTCACGCCATTCTCCTGCCTCAGCCTCCCAAGTAACTGGGACTACAGGCGCCCACCACCACACCTGGCTAATTTTTTGTATTTTTAGTAGAGACGGGGTTTCACCGTGTTAGCCAGGATGGACTCGATCTCCTGACCTTGTGATCCGCCTGCCTCAGCCTCCCAAAGTGCTGGCATTACAGGTGTGAGCCACCGCGCCTGGCTGCCATTCTTCTTAAATGTAATCATCAGGGTCCTGTTTTGGACCTCTTATATTAAACCTTCTCCCTGGGCAATACTTAATCAGAATACTTACCTTGTGAGGTTGTTGTGAGGATTAAATAAGATTATCTACTAAAATGCTTTGCACAGTGCCAGATACACAGTAAGTACTTGATGCCTGTTTGCAAATACTATTATTAATCATTATGTGGCTTCAGTTGATACCAGTGTTTTATCTCCCTACAATTCAGACCTGTTCTTGGAGCGGTAGATCTGCATATCCAACTCCCTGATAGAGGACATTTCCACATAGATGTATTTAGTTTTTTAAACTCACTATGCTCAAAACAGAATTTATTTCTAGTCTCTGTTGCATACCAATAGTCTCTTCTCTTAGTCTCCGTGACTGGTGCCACTACCCACCTGGTGCTCAGGCTAATAACCTAGCAACTGTAATGAGCTCCTCCTTAATATCTTTCAAATTCACCCTCTCTTTTTTTTTTTCAAAGAACCCCCTACCTTAGCATGACAAATATTGAGTTTTGCCTGCATCATTCCATCATTTCTCCTACTGTTAATGTACCCTCCAGTCTGTCCTCACAGCAGCTGGACCGATCTTTAATGCAAATGACATTGGATCATGTTGTTTCCCTACTTAAAATCTTTCATTCATTCCCCCATAGACTTCATGAAAACCTCAATAATGCTCTTTATAATCTTTCTCACCACTGTCCCTATATATACATTAAGCCGTGATTCTGAGCTATATTGAATACTCTCGTTTCTTTTGCCTTCATATCTTTGCACATGTTGTCTTTCTGCCTGGGTCACACTTCCCTCCATCTTTATCAGGAGGATTCTTGTCCTTCAAAATTCAGCCTGGGCATCTACTCTTTTGGGAAGTCTTCACTTAAGCCCCAGGCTGATTGTGGAGTATATATCCTTCAGGAAGAGTGATTTCTCTTTTTTCTCCACTAGGTGTGAGTTTCTTGAAGGCAGTGGAATATGTCTCTGGTTTTTGTGACCACCAGGCTTTAGTGCCTGGCACACAGTAATTGTCCATGATATGTTTGCTGGATATGAGGATGACACAGAATTGAATACATGGCTTTGGTTCTACAACTTCTCATCAAGATTTTAGGAAAGTTATTGTTCCATGCTTCAGTTTCCTCATCTGTAAAATGGGGATTAGCAATGCCTCCTAAAGTTGTGAGGACTAAATGAAAAGTGAATGCAAAAGTCTTTGTAAACAGAGTAGCAATGTACATGAATCATTATTATAATAAATGCAAACCCATATTTCCCATGCATGTACACATTTTCATATGCGCACATAGTGTGCACATATTATATGCATCTGTGCATCTGTGTTTGTGTTCTTGACTGAATCCATGGAAAGGCAGTTTCCAAACAACTTTCTCTAGATTTCACCGTTTAAAAGTCATACCGAAATAGATAATTACTTTTTGACAACTGGTCCAAGTTCTAGATAAAGCAGTTTGTGGCAGTGCCCTCAAATTAATAGTCATTCTGTGAATTCATTATATCCATATGTGCAAATACAAACTCAGTGCAAATGTATAAGGCACTGAATGGATAATGATAACCTGATTACCATTTTCACTATGACTAATACGACGATATCGTATAATAATAAAACAATAATACAGTAGAAATGGTAATGTCTAAGGCACTCTCCTGCCAGTTTTTCCTTTGATTTTCCAATCACTTGGGGCAGTTACCGAAGGCCCTGGTTTCCCTATTTTTCATGTGAATAAACGGGGGCTCCGGGGCTTTATTCATTTAACCTGACTCCTTTCCAACGCTGCCACAGACAGATCAGAATCCTAGGATGGCCTTTCTCCTGTCTTCTTTTTCTTTCCTCTCAGCCGGTATAAGAAGTTTACGCAGAATAGGTGGTTGATAGAAACGAGCCAGAACCAATCAATGCGTAAATTGATCGGTGCTTGTTTATAATACTTTAAGTGCCGCAGTTATTTCTGCAATTCACGGTTGCCTTAAATGTGGAATCCACTAGTCTAACACCAGTACCAAGAGACGTTTCTGGATTTCTTGATTCCCAGGAGGGTAATTGCGTCTCTTCGCAGTGCGCGGTGGCCAGCAGCCTGGCTGCCCTGGGCTCTGAAACGAAGAGCGCCCGGGTCCTTCTTCTCGCCCTCCTGGTGCCCAAGGAGGAAAGGAGGGCGCGGGCTCCTCTTCAGCCTCATCTACCTCCCGCCTCTTGTTCTTCTTTAGAAAGCCAGGTGGCGCTAACCCTCAACCCCTGCTAGAGCCGGAGGATTTCCTTGCTTGCTCCGAGTGGAGCGTAAAGGTGAAGAGCGCACCCCGGATTGGCACATTGTCTCTGCTTCCTCCGCTCTTTGGAAACATAGATTTGCTTTTTTCTTCTTCCGCACCTGTCGCAGGATGACGGCAACCCTAAAGGAAAACGGAATGTCCTGTGTGCCACATGGAGCTTAGGGAAAGGAAATGATTAAAGCCGTGAAGTTTCCTGGTTCTTCGCGGTGTTTGATTCGTGGGTTTTGATTCGGGGGAAGAAGAGCCAAAAGAGGTTAAGGTGCCAATCTACCGCATCTTGAATCTGACTGTTGCAGACGAACTGTGGGGCCGGTGGGCACTCGCGCCTGGGTGTGCACGTACCTGTGGGTGCAGGGTCATGTCTCCCTGTGTCGTGTGGGTGGCCTGTTCCTAAGTGACCAAGTATATGCGTACTTATAAAGAAGAAGAAATCTCTCCAGTTGTAAAAGGGCAGCTTTGAGGTTCTCACAGCTGAGGGTAGGAATCTATTCTAGAAGGCACGGATTTCAGTTTTCAAATTTTGTTATTTAAATATTTCCTGCCTTTGAACTACTATTATTTAACAGGGACAGGGGAGAACCTCATTTTACTATTATATTGATTAACTGGATTTAAACCAAAATCATCAAACAAAAACGCTGTTGAAACTTGGAAAAAACTTGGTAATAAAAATGTGGCCATCCACATGTGCTGCTGCTGCAAATACCACCAAATCTGAAATTAAGATGAATTCAATAAAAGTATTTTTTATTCACTAGACTACTAAGAGAATAGAGAGCAATTTTAAGATTTTTACTGAAATGAAAGGAGCACAGACACACCAACACATAGAGCACTCTGCAACATTAATAGTGATGACAGTGTGCCACTAACGCTGCTTTTTTTTTTTTTTTTTTTTTTTTTCTGACTGAGTCTCGCTCTGTCGCCAGACTGGAGAACAGTGGCGCGATCTTGGCCCACTGAAACCTCTGCCTCCCAGGTTCAAGCGATTCTCCTGCCTCAGCCTCCCAAGTAGCTGGGACTACAAGCACGCGCCACCACACCCAGGGTGTGTACTGGGAAGATGACTGGCAGGCAAGATGAAAGTGCTCCTAAATTCTTCAATTTCTCAATGCCCTAATGTTCAAGGAAGCATGATTGGGAGTCCTCAGGAAACTTACAATCAAGGCAGAAGGGGAAGCAAGCAAGTCTTACCATGGTAGAACAGGAGAGGGAGAGAGCAAGAGGGGGGAAGTGCCACACACCTTCAAACAACCAGATCTCAGCCAGATGGTGAGAACTCACTATCACAAGAACAACAAGGGGGAAGTCTGCCCCCTGATTCAATTACCTCCTACCAAGCCCCTCCCCTGACATGTGGGGATTACAATTTGAGATAGATTTGGGTGGGGACACACAGCCAAACCGTAATAACAGTGACCAAACAACAACACGGCTCTCGGTTACTTTTGAGACTTCCCATCTTGAGTGAGATTCCCAGGGAGAGGCACTGGGGAGAGCATGTGTACTGGGGCACCTTGTTCTTAGTCCACTAAGGCCTGTGACTCAGTGTCAATCCCTGTAGGAGAGTGTGTTTGTTCTTGTCCATAGCACATGGCATTCGTAGGTTTCCCCACCGCCCTGTATTGCAGGCCTAGAAGTGTAAAAACTGTAATTCCCAGTCACTTTGCTGTAAGAGATCAGGATGCAGTTTAGGTTCTGATCATGAAGTGCGGTCACGTAGGATTTGAAAGGCAGTACAAAGGAAGCTGCTCTCCCTCTTCAGCTGTGTAGGTGTACGAGAGGGCTCTGGGAGACATAAGTATGGGCAGTGGCCAGTTAGGCCACTAACTAGACTCCATGGCCCACTGTCTAGTCTCCAGCCTCGTGGGTGTAGGGGGCTCTGATGGTTGCCGCTGACTCTACTCCTCCAGCCTTTCCACTTCATACCTCCTACTAAATCCCTCTGATCTTGGCAGATCTAGAGAGTTTTCTGTTTCCTGTATTGAACCGTGACTGACACAGGAAACAAGCCTGCTTGGTTGCCTCATGCCTGAGGTCTGGATTAGTGTGGGCATGGAGTAGTGTAGGCTCTGCAGGTGTTTAGATGGCTGTCCTCAGCTGTGGGTAGTTTTGGGGTGGGGGAATGAGTCCAATCCAGGAGAGGTCTTCAACAATCCCCAACCAGGAGGCTGAAGGGACAAACATTCTGGATGGCTCTTATGCTGCCTCTTTCACCATGAGGCCTCACTGCTTCTTTTTCTGACTTTCAAACCAAAGGAGGAAAAACAGCAACTTTTTAGAGTGTTTAGGCAAAAAGTTTTGCTAAGGCTCAATGACTGACTATTCTGCCTGTTTTGATACTTGATTTTATATTGTCCTCTTTTTTTATTTAAAATAAAAGTGTTTGAGACAGGATCTCACTCTGTCACCCAGGCTGGAGTGCAATCACACAACCACAGCTCACTGCAGCCTCAACCTCACAGGCTCAAGCGATCCTCCTGCCTCAGCCTCCTAGTAGCTGGGACTACAGGCACATGCAGCCACACCCAGCTAATTAAAAAAAAATTGTAGAGATGGAGTCTCACTATGTTGCCCAGGCTTGTCTCAAACTCCTGGGCTCAAGTGATCCTCCCACCTCAGCCTTTCAAAGTGCTGGGATTACAGGTATGAGCCACCGCACCCAGCCTTGTTCTAGTTTATGCTCTTATATCTGGACATTCACTCCCCAGTAGGCACTAAACTACTTAAGGTAAGATGGTGAGTTTTCACTTTTCAGCCTGAGGGTTGAATGACAAGTTACTGGGGAAAGTCAGCTTTGTTCAGTGCAAGCGGAGAGCTGGGTGGGCATTGCACATCTCCTCTGCAACATTAAAGTCATTTCCTCTGCCCACCTTGCTGTCTAAACCCCACCTTAGAACCCTGTACTTGCAGATATTACTCAGGAGCTGATTCCTTGACTCTTCAATTGTTCCTGAGCAGAGATAAGACTGAATATATGCCACTTAAGTAATTTTTGTCCAGAGGGAATTGTTTGGTAACTGTTATCATTGCTTACAAATACATGGTACCGATCTCTGCAGGAGGAGTACACATTCCCACTCTGTGGCAGGTGGTTGTGACCATATGACTGGCACTCAGCAGTGAAATGTGAGTGGAAACAACTGCCCTTGGTTTTTAGTCCCTCTACCACCATGTCAGCAACAATACAGAGAAGTGACTCATCAGCCCAGATCCCAGAGCAAAGATCATGTGCATGCAGTGGGGCGCAGGAAACCAGGATGGACATGTTGCTAAAACTGTTAAAAAAAAAAAAAAAAGAGAGAGAGAGAGAGAGAATTCTGTATTAGTTCACTTATTTCTGTGAAATAGTTAGGATTTAAGAGGCCTAATAAAGTGTGCCTCTCATCCCAGCCAGAGTTTGGTGCTAATTTATAGTGACGGGGATCAGATTGACAGATTAAAAATGTCAGCTGTATTACTGATAAGAGCTAGATTGAGAGAGTTGCTGCAATGCCTGTGAATACTCCACCAGCTGTTAGCCACCCAGTCCCTGGCATAATGGGACACTACAGGCCTCCTCCTGCAGGGCAGGTCCCACATCCCAGGGCAGGGAGAGGACGGGACACTTGGTTCAGAAGGAGCCACAGGAGGGACCAGACTGGGCGGGCAGACTCCTTTCCTGTGGAGTTAACTCCACAGCAAGACCTGCCCCTGAAAACTTTAGTCCAGGGCAATAGAGGCTTCCAGAGGGAATTAGTTACAGTAGAACTGTATTACTCTTTGTATCTTGGAGAACATGACAGAAATAGAAATATTAGGAGAGGTTATAAACATGTTAATTTTTGTTTCATTTTTATTCTTGCATATTTTAAAGCCTAGGGGGAAACAGTCAAGTGACAGATCAAGGCATTGAAATAAAAGTTTAAGCAATGGTAATCCTAACCATTAGCACTTTCCTGCAATCGGGCAGCAACTCCACGTGAAATGGGAACTTGTGGCCTGAACATTAATATGACCAACTTTCTGCCAAAATGTCCATGGCCCGCAGGGCCTGGCTAGTTGTTGTTAATTGGTGGCCTGTGGCTTCCAGTGCTGAGCTGCCTTCTGGTTCCTGGGCCTCTGAGGGAAATGGGATTGTTTTGAAATCCAGTGTTCTTAATGAAGCAATTCCTGAACCAAAAATGTGTGAGAAATTAACCTAAAAGTGAAAAAGAAACTGGTCTATGAAAAGTCAGTGACCCTTCCAGGGTTGCTTTTAAAAGAATAGATTTTGTTTTACTTGACACTTTGGGAAGTGATTTAATAAGCCATAATGTCAAAGAAAATTATCCAGTGTGTTTCATGTCCTGCAGCCTGGAATATCTAAACTAAATCCTTGCAAATGGGCATCATTATTAGTGAAATTTTGTTGCAAAATTTGGCATGGACAATTTAGAATCGTCAGACTTCTAGGCGCTATCATGGAATTGGCAAGATTCAAGGGATTTTTCTGATTTAATGACATTTTCTTTATTGTCCCCATAATCACCTGCTTTATGAACTGTGGCTAGAACTGATGTTGCAACTGGTAAATTTCTTAGAACCCAAATGCATTTATATTTTTCCGTCTTTTTATTTCCATCATTTCTGGGAATTGTTAGTAGATGGAATAAAAAGAGAATACATTATAAACAATTCAAAACACCAAAAACAAAATTCCTTGGACCTTTTACAGATACCACACATGCAAATAAATGTGGTTTTGCATTCCAATGGCATTCAAGTGGGGATTACATTTTCCTCATTAACCTCTTTCTTAAGCAAACAGTATGGTTTTTCAAGTATGTTTTATCTAAATCTAGTTTGACATTTAAAATTAATTCACACTGACTCAGTTCAAGTGAAGAGGTAGAATGTCTTCTTCTTTTGATCCCAGCAATTGTGCAATCCTGGTTGAATTGTACCAAAGTAGGAATGCCTACTATTTTAGGATGAAATCAAAAGATTGATTGTATTGCTTGTAAAACCAAAACAAATGAACAAACAAACAAACAAACAAAAAATTAGAAACGCAGCATATGTTTTTTCCTGAACTACTGAGGAAAGAAGTGGAAAAATGGACTCATGAAGTATACTTCAGATGTGAACATGATTGCTCTCCTTATGACAAATCATTTATAAAATGAATGTACTTATTTCTAATTAAAAGAAACTTAGATCTGTTTTCAATTAGTCATAACCAATAATTCCTCTGCTAATATGTGGACCTTAATTTGAAGCAGTGGGAATCTTCTCTTTTCTCCAGGAAGTCAACAGAATTGCTTAGAAAGACTGCACAGTTTTGGTAGGAACAGAAACATAACTTGATTATTTTTTTAAAAGCTTCTGTAAACACTTATGCATGAATCTATTATCTTTGCCCTGAAACAGAACAAAAGCATACATTGTTTTCAGTGTTGATATTTGGCAGTGGATGATGAAATAATTGTGTATATTTAGGTATGTCCTTCCATGTAAAATGAATGAGACATTAAAATAACACTCAGTCTGAATTAAACCCACCAACTTTAAGAAACGTTGTATCAGCTGTCTTCACTGTGCTATTAGCTGTGTCATGTTTTGTCAAGCACTCTTTTTCATTCTGCCATCTTTTCATGCATTGTTTTCAAACTCCAGTAATCCTAGCTCAAGATGGCATGAGTTAGAGTTGGAGTAAGGACCAAGGCTAGCTTCCCTAGTGTCCACAGTTTCAAAACACACTCATTGATGTTACTTGACATCATTTTTCTACATGTGCTTTCTTTGGAAAGTGGAAAAATACACCACTGAGAGGGTTTGTCAGATGAAACCATATTGCAAAACATTTGCAAAACTGAATTATTGACAAAATGTATTTCATCCCAAAAGGGCCTGCTTGATTGAAAGCAGTTGTAGTGTTTCAACATGAACAAGTTGCTTATCCTCTCTGTTGCCTATGTGTTTGTGGATTCTGCAGACCATACCTCTGAACTTTGACTGTCCCCAGATAGCAGCTTCTACACAGCTAACTCAGAGCAGATAAGAACTAGAATTTTAGAACGCTCTATTTCTAGACCTTTTGTTCTTTGAGTGAACATTCAAGAAAAGCACATCCTCATGTTCTTCCATGGTTACCTGTAATTCATAAGAGGCTGATTTCCCCCTGCATGCCCATAGTGTCCAACATCACCTACCAAGTTAAATAATCATGCTTGGCCAATCCCAGAATGGACTGACATTTCCATGATGCAGCTGTGCCTTGTTCAGGGTCCCTTGAAGAGATGCTCATTTTGAGTCACGTAACTGTAGGGAGGACTTGCCACTTATGCCTAAATGTCCCAGTTTAGCCAACACTTAGCTCAGCTCAGAAAATAACACCAAAATCAGCTCTTCCACTAACAAGAAAAAGACCGTTTTATTTATTTATTTATTTATTTAGACAGAGTCTCACTCTGTAGCCCAAGCTGGAGTGCAATGGCGTAATCTCGGCTTACTGCAACTCTGCCTCTGGGGCTCAAGCGATTCTCATGCCTCAGCCTCCCAAGTAGCTGAGACCACAGGTACGTGCCACCACACCCAGCTAATTTTTTTTATTTTAGTAGAGATGGGGTTCCACCATGTTGCCCAGGATGATCTCGAACTCCTGAGCTCAGTGATCTGCCCACCTCGGCCTCCCAAAGTGCTGGGATTACAGGCATGAGCCACCATGCCCGGCCCGAAATAGGCCATTTCTATGGAGAAAGGAGAAAAATAGGCTTATGGAAAATTGAATTTGCGTACTTGATGATAATTAACAACTTAAATTTAAAATTTAAAAAAAGCCCAAATATGTGGTGTATATGATATGTGCTGAGAGGGAATTTTAAAAAATTCTAATGTATTTCACATCTCAGTTTCCTTTTGTCTAAGAATTAACATCCTGAACACTGACTAAAAAAAAGTGAAAAATAATATTTTATTTTCTCATTTTAAATTTACTTCCTTTGTCAAATTACTCTCAATAAATAAGGAAACCCATCAAGAGCAACATGGTTCATCTTTATTTGGAATTTCAGAAAAGCTAATGTCCCAAATCATGTCTTCTGAGATTTTCAAAGGACTTTTGCTGTCTAGCTTCATCTTGTTTACAGATGTTAGAGCTGTGTTGAGATTAATATCAACAATCAGAAAGTAATATCATGGTTCTGGTTGTCATTATCCTGTTTAGACATGCTAGAACTAGATTGCTTGTGTTGAAGTGTAATGGACTGGAGAAAAGAGGCATTCAAAATCTTAATGGTGAGAGCTTCAACTATCCAGCCATCTGCCAGATGTCTCATTTCCTAAATTCAGAACATCTGATAAATCCATGATTTGCCTCAATTAGTATTCTCAGCCCTGCCTGCACATTAGAATAGTCCCAGAATTTAAAATAAAAAATTGATAGGCAGGCTCCACCCCATACTAATTAAAGCAGAATCTCTCAGGGTGGGGCCTCAGACTTTTTTTCTTTTTAAGCTCCCCAAGTGATTTGAATGTGCAGCCAGGGTAAGAATCAGTAACCCAAATGATAATTTCATCTTTCAGAAGGGAGACGGAGAGGAAGTGAGGAGGAGGATTAACACCCTGCTTCTAATTCTGGCCAACAAGGAGGCCCTGAATGGAAAATCAGAAGTGACAGGAACCCTGGAAGAGGGCCACCTGGCCATCAGAAAATTCCAGAGGGATGTGGTCACTGCCAGACACACACTCTGTTAGTCTGAGCCTAAAAATATTTCAGGAAATTATAAAAGCTTGACTTTGACACCCCGGTCTGAGATTCCAAAAAGAAGCAGAGGAGATTCCTCAAAATAAAATTCTGATGCTACTATTGTAAATGGTCCAACGCAGGAAGGAAAAGAAGAAGAAGAAGAAAAGAAAAAGGAAGGAGGTAGCCAAAAAGATTTAGTGTCTTTGGGTAGGCAGCTGTCTGCTGAGATCAGATATATTTTTAAATGGTGTGTGTTAAATGCAAAAGCTGATCTAGAAAAACAAGCATGGAAAAAAAAATCTGTCAAGAATATGTGAGAAGAGTCAGAAAGTTTAAAAGGAGGTTAACATTCTAGATGATGAAAAGGGCTGTTTGAATCCAAAGCAAGAAAGCCTACGATACATGGCCAGCTGTGATGGCATTATGTCAGTGGTGAAGGATGCAAAATGGAACACTCTCAGACTCTTTGGTAAGAAAGAATTTAAGGTTAAAATCACCTAGGAGCAGATTCTAACTGTCATAAATAAGTTTAAACACTGGCCTGGAAATAACAAACCAAAATGTAAATAGAAGTTTCAGATGAAATTGCTTTAATCTTTAAAAAATATGGAGAATGAAAGAGATGCCTAAACACTGCCCAACATACTTTTTCAAGAGGAAAGAAGAGAAATTCTCTGAACTACAGACTCCAGGGCCTGCTGATTCTTCAGTTACATAATTCTAGGATTTACTTTAAAATGCAGTTTGAATGCAAGATTTGCTAAATTAAATCATGCCTTTGACATAGTTTATGAAGAGAGTAGAGAGACAGGGAATCATACAATTTTTTTGTTGTTTTTGAGACAGAGTCTCATTCTGTTGCCCAGGCTGGAGTGCAGTGGCACAATCTCGGCTCACTGCAACCTCCACCTCCCAGGTTCAAGAGATGCTCATGCCTCAGCCTCGCAAGTAGCTGGGATTACAGGTGTGTGCCACCACACCTGGCTAATTTTTGTATTCTTAGTAGAGGTGGGGTTTCACCATGTTGAACAGGCTGGTCTCAAACTCACGACCTCAAGTGATCTGCCTGTCTCAGCCTCCAAAAGTGCTGGGATTGCAGGCATGAGCCACAGGGCCCAGCCACAATTTTTAATAATCTAATTGAACTTCAGTAGTAGTTCATAATCTTTGAGAATCAGATAAAAATCTATGTATACTCTTGAAGTGGTTAGATAGTATGGTATAACAAACTATCGCAAAACTTAATGGCTTAAAACAACTACCATTAAATTGCTCGTAATTCTGCAATTTGTGCTGGGCCCAGCTGGTAGTTCTTCTGCTGGGTTTGTCTGGGATCACTCAGGCAGCCTCACTCATCTAATGGCTTACATGAGGCTGAATGGCCCAGATAGCCTCAGTCATGTTTGGTAGTTGTTGTTGGCTGTCAGCTGGGCCATGTGTTTCCAGCAAGACAGCTAGGTTTGATTTACTTGGTAGTGGCTAATTTACTTGGTAGTGACCAATTCACTTGGTAGACAATGAAAGCAAAACTTGCAAGGCTTCTTGAGACCAAGGCTGAGAAGTCACATGACATCATTTCTGCCTCATTCCTTTTTTAAAAAAAAATTTATCCTATATAAAATATATTACATGTATAAAATATATAATATATAATATATAAAATATATAATATATAAAATATAAATAATGTATATTATATAATATGTATATAATATATAATATATAAAACATACAAAATATATATTATCTATTATACATATAATATATAATATATTATACATATAATATATAATATATTATACATATAATATATAATATATTATACATATAATATATATTATACGTATATAATATATAATCTATTATACGTATATAATATATAATCTATTATACGTATATAATATATAATCTATTATACGTATATAATATATAATCTATTATACGTATATAATATATAATCTATTATACGTATATAATATATAATCTATTATACGTATATAATATATAATCTATTATACGTATATAATATATAATCTATTATACGTATATAATATATAATCTATTATACGTATATAATATATCATCTATTATACGTATATAATATATCATCTATTATACGTATATAATATATACTCTATTATACGTATATAATATATGTAATATATATTATATGTATATAATATATGTAATATATATTATATGTATATAATATATGTAATATATATTATATGTATATAATATATGTAATATATATTATATGTATATAATATATGTAATATATATTATATGTATATAATATATGTAATATATATTATATGTATATAATATATGTAATATATATTATATGTATATAATATATGTAATATATATTATATGTATATAATATATGTAATATATATTATATGTATATAATATATGTAATATATATTATATGTATATAATATATGTAATATATATTATATGTATATAATATATGTAATATATATTATATGTATATAATATATGTAATATATATTATATGTATATAATATATGTAATATATATTATATGTATATAATATATGTAATATATATTATATGTATATAATATATGTAATATATATTATATGTATATAATATATGTAATATATGTAATATATATTATATGTATATAATATATGTAATATATGTAATATATATTATATGTATATAATATATGTAATATATGTAATATATATTATATGTATATAATATATGTAATATATGTAATATATATTATATGTATATAATATATGTAATATATGTAATATATATTATCTGTATATAATATGTAATATATGTAATATATATTATCATCTGTATATAATATATAATATATGTAATATATATTATCTGTATATAATATATAATATATGTAATATATATTATCTGTATATAATATATAATATATGTAATATATATTATCTGTATATAATATATAATATATGTAATATATATTATCTGTATATAATATATAATATATGTAATATATATTATCTGTATATAATATATAATATATGTAATATATATTATATGTATATAATATATAATATGTGTAATATATATTATATGTATATAATATGTAATATATAATATGGATTATATGTATATAATATGTAATATATAATATGGATTCTATGTATATCATATATAATATGCATTATATGTATAGAATATATAATATATAATATGTATTATATGTATATTATATGTACATTATATATATTATACATTATATGTTATATAATATATTAGATATATATTATATATAATATATACAATATATATTATATATAATATATATCTAATATACTATATATATTACATGTATATAATATATTATATGTATTATATATATTATATGTATATTATATATAATATATGATATACATATAATATATATTATATATATTATATGTATAATATATAATATATATTATATGTATATAATATATATTATATGTATATTATATATAATATATATTATATGTATATGATATATATAATGTATATTATATATAATATATATTATGTATATGATATATAATATATATTATGTATATGATATATAATATATATTATGTATATGATATATATAATATATATTATGTATATGATATATATAATATATATTCTATGTATATGATATATATAATATATATTCTATGTATATGATATATATAATATATATTATATGTATATGATATATAATGTATGATATATAATATGTATATAATATATAATGTATGATATATAATATGTATATAATATATAATGTATGATATATATTATATGCATATAATATATGATATATATTATATGCATATTATATATCATATATGCATATTATATATCATATATTATATGCATATAATATATATCATATATTATATGCATATAATATATATCATATATTATATGCATATAATATATATCATATATTATATGCATATAATATATATCATATATTATATGATATATATCATATATTATATGCATATAATATATATCATATATTATATGATATATATCATATATTATATGCATATAATATATATCATATATAATATATTATAGATTGTATATAATATATAATATATTATATGTATATATATAATATATAAAATATACATAATATATAATATATAAAATATATATAATATATAACATATAAAATATACATAACACATAATATATATTATATGTATATAATATATAATGTATAAAATATAAATAATATATAATATATATTATATATAATGTATTACATAATATGTTAAATATATTATGTATAAAATATATAATATATAAAATATATATTACATAGAAAATATATGATATATAAAATATATATTATATATTTTATAGAAAATATATAATATATAAATATATATTATATATAATATAGAAAATATATATTATATAATATAGAAAATATATTATATATTATATATAATGTAGAAAATATATATTATATATTATATATGGTATATTATATATTATATCTTGTATATTATATATTATGTATATTATATTTATAATTATATATGTATATTGTAATATATTATATAATACATAATATACTATATATCATATATAATATACTATATATTATATAAAATATAGAATATACTATATATTATATGAAATATATAATATGTGAAATATATATTATATATGAAATATATTATATATGAAATATATAACATATATGAAATATATAACATATATTATATGAAATATATATATCATATGTAATATGAAATATATATAATATATTATATATTATATATTACATAAAATATATAAGATATATTATATATAATAATATAATATATATTATATATTATATATAATATTATATATAATAATATAATATATATTATATATCATATTATATATAATATATAATATATAATATAATATATAATATATTATATATCATATATTATATATTTCATATATATTTCATATATATATTTCACATATAAAATAGATATTATATATAAAATATATGTAATATATAGGATAAATTATATAATATGTAAAAAATATATATGAAATATATAATATAATGTGTGTATGTGTTTGTGCATGTGTGTGTGTGAGACAGGGTCTCACTTTGTCACCCAGGCTGGAGTCCAGTGGCACAATCATAGCTCACTGCAGCCTTGACCTCCTGGCTCATGTTGTCCTCTGTCCTCTGCCTCCCAAGTAGCTAGGATTACAGGCACACATCACCACACCTGGCTATGTTTTCAATTTTTTGTAGAGACAGGGTTTTGCTTTGTTGCCACAGCTGGTCTCAAACTTCTGGCCTCAAGTGGTCCTCCAGCCTTAGTCTCCCAAACTTCTAGGATTACAGACATGAGCCACTGTGCCCTGTGCTTCTGCCTTTGCCTCATTCTTTTGGACAGAGTAGCTGTCACAAGGCCAGCCCAGATCAATGGACAGGAAAAAAGACAATATGTTTAGATGGAAGTTACTGCAAAGACCTGTGACTGTATCTAATTTGCCACACTTCCCCTCAGAAAAATGTTTCTACACTAATACACATGACATGTGTTAATTTCAGGGGAATTTGTGGATCCTTCCAACCCAAGTTAAGAGTCTCTAACCTATTCTAACCATGGATATATCTAAACAAGGATATTAACACTCAAGAAGACTAAAGATTTGCCCAAAGTCAAACAGATATTTATTTAGCTACACAAGCACATAAGTGTGGCCTATATCATTCAGGTTTTATAACTCCCAGTCCCATACCATTTCCATTATGCCCAACTGCTAATTACTTTATTCTTACAGGAAATGAATTCCAGCAATTTTATAATGATCACTCAACCACCAAATCAAGATAATGTAAGTCAAATGTATACAGTAAAATATAAATATTTAATTTAATCCATATACTCTACACATAAATCCAGATAGGAAAGTAGGCTGATTAAAAAAAAAGTTGACTCTTGAACAACACAAGGGTCAGAGGTGCTGACACCCTTGCAGTCAAAAATCTGAGTGTAACTTTCGACTCCCCAAACACTTTACTAATAGCCTACTGTTGACTGGGAGCCTTACTGATAACATAAACAGTTGATTAACGCATATTTTGTGTTAGATGTATTATATACTGTATTCTTACAGTAAAGTAAGCTAGAGAAAAGAAAATTTTAATAAGAAAATCACAAGGAAGAGAAAATATATTAACTTTCATTAAGTGGAAGTGGATTATCATAAAGGTCTTCATCCCTGTCCTCTTCAAGTTGAGTAGGCTGAGCAGGAAGAGGGGTTGGTCTTGCTGTCTCAGGGGTGGCAGAGGCGGAAGAGGTGGAGGATGTGGAAGGGGAGGCAGGAGAGCCAGACACACTTAATGTAACTTTTACTGAAAAAAATCCACATAGAAGCGGACCCTCGCAGTTCAAACCTGTGTTGTTCAAGGGTTTGTAGATGTGAGGAGTAAATTACTTTACTAATTTGCTAAGTGGCATAATTATTTATAAATTGTGAACTGTTCCCTAAGCCTAGCTTTCTTTTTACTTATTGGTACTCACTATGCTTCAATTAACTCACGTGGAAAAGTTGATTACAACAGATAATTTGTGATTACCAGGGTTGTTTTCACTTTAAACCATTCACTGATATGAACAGCAAGTAACCAATATATATGGATTTAAACATAAACACCAGACACTGTTACCACTGTTTTTGTTTGTATCTCATAAGATAAAGATAATTAAAGGGAAATTGATGTGGTTTAAATTATTGCCATTTTGTTGCTGTTGTTGACACTTGAGGGCTGCACCTGTGCTTAATTTTTAAAAATTATCAGTATGTTATTTTATTTTTAAATTTTTTGCTCATTTGGAAGGGTCATCTGGTCCAAATGGATAGAGAAAAACTAATTAGTTTTGAAACACCTGATTTTCATTAGCAACTAATAAAAGCTAAGGTTTTTTTCCTTACCTTTTTATCATAAAAATGTTCAAACATGCAGAGAAATAGAAAAAATAATACAATGCATACCCATAACCCAATACATTTAATTAATAATTGTTATTATTTTGCCATCTTTGCTTCATCTGTTTTTTTGTGGTTGCTGGACCATTTTAAAATCAATCACCCTCCAGTACTTCAGCATACATTAAAAAAAAAAATGAGGACACCTTTTTAACATAACCAAATACCAATATATGCCACTTAATAAATTCACAGTAATTCCTTAATATCATATAATACCCAGTCCATATTCAAATGATTACCATGGTTTTATAGGGTTTTTAAGAACATACTGTTTTAAAATTAATTTTTATTTATAATTGCTACATAATAATTGCACATTCTTATGGAGTACAGTGTGATGTTTCAATGCATGTAGAATTGTATAATGATCAACTCAGTATATGTAGAGTTTTTTTCCAATTTAGAATCTAATCAAGGAACACATGTGACAATTGTTATGTCGTCCATCTTTTTTAATCCAGAGCCCAGCCCTGTTTCCCCTTTTCTCATGCTATTGACTTTTTTAAAAGGCCTCAAAAAAAACAAAACAAACAAACAAACAAAAAAAACCAGTCCTGGTCTTCATCACTTTTTTGTACTGTACTAAGCCTGTCTTATAGAAGGCCCCAGTTCTAGACTTTTTGATTCTTTCTTTAAAGTGGCTTAACTTGTTCCTCCATCCTCTGTATAGCCTACACACCTAAAGTCTTGACTTGATTCAGGTTACACATTTTGAAGAATACTCATAGATGAGGCTATCTCCTTCATACTGCATGGCAGCAGCCAGGCATGGTGGCTCACACCTGTAGTCTCAGCTACTCAAGAAACTGAGATGAGAGGATCATGCTTGAGCCCAGGAGTTGGAGGCTGTAGTGAGCTGTGATCATGCCACTGCACTCCAACCTGGGTGACAGACCGAGAGGCTCTCTCACAAAAAAAATTTTTAATAAAAATTTTAAAAACATAGTGCATGGCATAAGGATCACATTGAGCCTGGTTTTCTCACTATTAGTGATGCCAAGTTTGATTCCCAAATTAAGGTACTGGCGACCACAATTCTCTTTACTATTAAGATATATTTTCCCTTTGTCAATTCGCTAGTCATCCTGGGGTGATAATTTGGTGCCATGCAAATATTGAGTTCCCTAAAGTTAGTTTTCTTTCAAAAATAACAGGTCGGCTGGGCATGATGGCTCACGCCTGTAATCCCAGCAATTTCGAAGACGGAGGCGAGTGGATCACTGAGGTCAGGAGTTTGAGACCAGCCTGAGTAATATGGTGAAACCCCGTCTCTACTAAAAATACAAAAATTAGCCAGGCATGGGGACACAAGCCTGTTATCCCAGCTATTTCGAAGGATGAGGCAGGAGAATCGCTTGAACCCAGGAGGCAGAGGCTGCAGTGATCCTAGATCATGCCACTGCACTCCAGCCTAGGCAACAGAGCAAGACTCTGTCTCAAAAAAAAAAAAACAACAAAAAACAAACAAACAAAAAAAAACAGGTTGTGCTTTTCATTTTAATAAGGAATTATACTCAGTTTTTCAAAGCTTTCATCAGCTGGGTATATTCAACCTAAAATTATGAAAATGAACCAGTGTCTACAATAAACCTTTACATAACTATTCATTTTCTTCTCATATATTTATTGGTTTTAGTACCATTCTGGTTTACAGTAGTCATGCATGCTTGGACTCGTAAATTGGGCATTGGTTTCCAGAGTTCTGTGCAGGAGTCCCCTTCTTTACTCATGTTATTTTATGGCTATTACATGCCAAGTTCAGAATTGGAGCGGTGTAGAATGTGGTGGAAATGAATGTCATGCTGTCATCCATAATAAAATTAGATCAGAGATGCACCCAGTGTACGAACAAGCCAGGCCTTACTGTGGGAATGACGGCTAGTAGACTCTTAGTATAGAGTAATTGTGCCACACACTGAAATTGAAATGTGGATCCCTTGAAGTGACCTCTTTCCTTTTTTAAGCAGGTCAAAAGACATGAATGAAAACACACCAGTAACCAAACATGGTAATATCAAGCCTAATTAGGAATCAAACATCATTCCTAAAGTCTGTGTCCGTTCGTTTTCTTTATTTCATTTGTTTTTGTTTCTTCCTCATCTGTGATTCATTTTCCTTTCGTCATCTTCCACAATGGCTTCTGCAAGAATATTGGTCTTGAAATGTACAACATGGCTCGCACCCACTTCAAACACTGTTTAAAATCTCATTTATTATTTTGTACTGTGGTCTCACTTAAAAGCTGGTGTTACTGAGACTGCAGAGTACATGCCTTTAATTCCCAGGGTGAAGGGGTGTGGGGTGTGAGGGAAGAGAGAGAGCAGGAGCAAGCAAGAGGAAAAGCTAACACTGAGACAGTCCACACAGAAATGTGAGGAAAATAAGAATATTCAGAAGTCTTATAGGCAGATGAATTCTCTCTGGACACTAGAAAACTGGAAACTACCCAAACCCAAGCTTAGTAAAGTACAGAAAAGTGATGAAGACCAGGACTGGTTTTTTTTGTTTTTTGTTTTTTGTTTTTTTCTTCCATCAAGAGGTTAGTTGCCTAAGGACCACATTCCCAGGATTACAAGGATTTGCCTTAATAGCCCAGAGAACATTTATCTGCAGTAGAATTATTAAGATGAAGAGATGAGATTCTATGTGAGTCACCTCTTACATGAGACTATATTTCAAACTTAAAATTAACACTGGGAGTAATCATAGTACATTGAGATCAGCAGGTTAAAGCTATATTAAGTCAGAATTATGTTTTTCCAATTAACTTTAATTTTCAGATACTAAAATCCAGGTGTTTTGGGGAGCCAAGCCCAGTTTTTTTCCTCAGGGATTTATCTCCAAAATCCAGTTGGATCCCAGCTCTTTGAGAGGCCAAGGTGGGAGGATTGCTTGAGGCGAGGAGTTCAAGGCTAGCCTGGGCAGCATAATGAGATCCTGTTTCTACCAAAAAATTTAAAAATTACCTGGGTATGGTGGTGCACGCCTGTGGTCCCAGCTACTCAGGAGGCTGTGGGGGGACTATCACTTGAGACTGAGAGGTCAAAGCTGAAGTGGGCTATGATTATGCCACTGCTCTTCATCCTGGGCTACACAATGAGATCCTGTCTCGAAGGAAGGAAGGAAGGAGGGAAGGAAGGAAGGAAGGAAGGAAGGAAGGAAGGAAGGAAGGAAGGAGGGAAGGAAGGAGGGAGGGAAGGAAGGAAGGAAGGAAAGAAGGAAGGAAGGAAGGAAGGGAAAAAAAAGAAAACCAACTGGGTTTAGCATTATTCCTTTAAAGAAAAACAAAAACAAGACCATGTGCTGAAATATCTCACGCCAGTAGCTTAATTATATTTATTCAACTAACTTTCCACTTTCCTTCCTCCACTCCCAGATAGAAAATAGTCACCTACAATTGAAAGCTGCTTGGGTATGGGCTGTGCTGCCTTGGAAGAGGAGAGTATCCCAGCTCTCCATAGGGTGTGTGCTGAATTGATGCACCCCCAACCCCAAAACATTTTGGGAATGACCAAATAAAAAGCACTTACCTAATAGGAAAGAGAAGAAGATGGGAGGGAAATTTCCCTGTTCCTGGTGCAATGGATATTTGTTCTCTTTTTCTAAGAAAGCTGTGAGTCACACCTTTATAAGAAGCTCAAATTTCAGACTACCCATGTGTTTCAGGCAATTAATTACTCAGCCCCTCATTGTGGCAGGGTCTTTTCATTCTGGAAGTTGCAGTAAGATATGAGACACGAGATAAGTGAGCAGCAGGCATTGAACTACAATTTTCATTCCTCTTGTTGAAGGGAGCTTGGCTGGAAGAGCCAAGCTTCCACCTTTTATCTACTGATTCATTTGAAAAAGCTCCTCTTACATGCAGTACTGCTATTTCCAACGACAAATTTTCAAATATCTGGCAGCCAATTCCTTCCTTCTGTTCCAGGTAAAACAAGGAACCAACACATACACATCACCCAGATATGCTAATTGTAGTCACTTATGATGGAAAATCTCATACATGTGAAAAAATTACCATGGAATGTTACTATGAAGGCTCCAAGCATTAGGGTAGCTTAGAGCTGAAAGGAATGTAATACTGGCTTCTTTTTAATTTTTTATTATTTTTTTCTTTTTTAGAGACGGGATCTTGCCGTGTCACCCAGGCTGGAGTGCTGTGGTGCAATCATAGCTCACTGTAGCCTCAACCTCATTGGCTCAAGTGATCCTCCTATCTCAGCCTCCTGAGTAACTAGGACTACAGGCCACCATGCCCAGCTGTGATGGCTTCTTATATCAGGCTGGAGATTCAGTATGCAAGAAATTTAACTTTATGATGCAATTAAAATTCTATTTCAAGCCCTTATGCAGCCAGTTCAGGAACTTTCCCTGTCCATATGCTGTTACCTGTGAATTCTGGGGTGGCTCACACAGAACCAAGGCATTGGGTGGGCTCGTGTGGTTCTGTAGGTTGTCTCTACTCAGTGCATACTGACTTGCGAATCAACCTGGGTTGTCTGTGGTCACAAATTCAATCCTTATGAGGCCTTTATTTCCATCTGCCTACCCTTCAATTCATTATATATATATATATATATATATATTTTTTCCCCCCCTCAGAGATTTACCTAGGAAATGAGGTCCAAGTTTCCTTTGTCTTAAATCTGTCAAGGTTTCTGCCCATTCCCCAAGAGCAGGGTGCAGGCCCTTGCCCAGGAGCCCACACTATCTGCCTCTCATGCTTGCCCACCATGCTTCTTCCCCCAGCCTTCCTCAATTTTGGTACCAAGGGCAAAACAGAATTGCTTTCAACGTCAGCTCCTCTCCTTGAGTGAGTGGCATTTTTTATTTTTAAACTGTGATAAAATATATATAATATAAAATTTACCATTTTAACCATTTTAAAATGTATATAGTTCATGGCATTAAGTACATTCACATTGTTATGCAACCATCACCACCTTCTGCTTCCAGAATTTTTTCATCTTTCCAAACTGAAATTCTATATCCATTCATCACTAACTGCCTCAGGCCCTGGCAACCACCCTTCTACTTTCTGTCTCTATGAATTTGACTATTCTAGATACTTTCTATTCCTATAAGTGGAGTTACATATTTGTCTTTTTATTACTGGCTTATTTCACTAACATACTATCTTCAAAATTTATCATGTTGAAGCACATGTCAGATATCCTTCCTATTTAAGTCTGAATAATATTCTGTTGTATGTATACACCATGTTTTCTTTATCCTTTCATCCAATGATTGACACTTGGCTTGTTTCCACCTTTTTTGACTATTGTGAATGATGCTGCCATGAACATTGGTGTATAGATATCTGCTTAAATCTCTGCTTTCAATCCTTTTGGATGCAAAAGGATTATACCCAAAAGGGGAATTGCTGGATCATATGGTAATTCTCTGTTTAATTGCTAAACTGTTTTTCACAGTGCTGCACCATTTACATTCCCACCAGCAATGTACAAGGGTTCCAATTTTTCTATATCTTTGCCTTCCAGTAAGTTTTAATAGGGGTGCTCTTGACACTTGGGGTCAGCCCTTCTTTGGTATGTAGGACTGTCCACTCCTTGCAGAATGTTTAGCATCCTTGGCCCCACCTACTACTTGTAGATAATGGGATATTTCCCAGTTATTGTGAAAAACATCTCCCCAATCCCACACAACACAATTCCAAATGTCCCCTAAGGGGTGGAAACAAGCTGCCTGGTTAGAACCCCTGGTCTATGCCATGAATCCTTGCTGCTTCCCCAAGGCCTTGTCTCTGTAAACTCAAAATCCTAGTAGAGGCTCTTTATTTTCTCTTTCTGTCACATTCCTTTCTTGGTTCAATAAGCAGAAGATGATATAGTTTAATTGAATGGAGGAGACACGAAGGGGAGAGAGAGAATACAGAGGAAAAGAGAGAGAGATTTCAAAATATTAACTCACCACACATGGATTTTTCATCTTATTTACTAGTTTAATTGAATGGAGGAGACATGAGGGGGTGAGAGAGAATACAGAGGAAAAGAGAGAGAGAGATTTCAAAATATTAACTCACCACACAAGGATTTTTCATCTTATTTACTTTCCTGTTGAGAAACTAAGGGTTTTTGTGATCTTTATTTTCTTGTCAGACAAATTGAGATTTTCTAAAAGGACCTCAGGCTTACAACATATCCTTCAAAAAAGGATATGAGCTATATTAAGGAAATGAATGTAATGATAAATACAACTCTTGTGTCTTTCCTGGGAAATGTTACACTGGTCTAGGGATGTCTCTGACTATGACTTGCCTAGTCTCTTAACTTCTCATGACATCCGACACCTCCAATGGGAAAGTGAAGTTCAGTTAAATGGTTGCCAAGTGTCATCCCTTAAAAACAGTGTAATTGTAGGCAGTGATCAGTAAATAATCACAAAAACTCACATATAATTTGAAGGAATCAAATTTCTGAAAGTGTAAAGAATTTCTGACTCTTTTTCCCACTTCATTTAAATTTTATATTACCTTTTCAAGTTTTATTTTCATAACTTTCTGATGTTCTGTCTCCCCATCCACAAATCTGGATTTACAGAGTGGTTCAATTCCTGAAAAGTGGTCACTAATTACATAATGCTTAAATTGAAATAATTTTCTCACAAAAATATACAAAAGCAAAGGATGTATTCCAATCAATTGGAAAAATTGGCTATTATGCTACCTCCCCCATTTCTGTATTGCACGAATGTGAAGTTAGTCAATAGTCTAAGAAAAAATACGTAATAATTGAATTTTAAAGTTTTTTCTTTTTCTTGAGATGGAAACTCGCTATGTCACCCAGGCTGGAGTGCAGTGGCATGATCTTGGCTCACTGCAACCTCTGCCTCCTGGATTCCCTTGCCTCAGCCTCCTGAGTAGCTGGGATTACAGACATGCACCACCACACCTGGCTAAGTTTTGTATTTTTAGTAGAGATGGGGTTTCACCATGTTGGCCAGCCTGGTCTCAAACTCCTGACCTCAGGTCATCCACCCACCTCAGCCTCCCAAAGTGCTGGGATTACGGGCGTGAGCCACCATGTCCGGCCCAGGAAGTCAACTTTTACCAGATGTGTTTGTTGTTCTAAATCACAAATCTAACCAAACCATTATCTGCCATGACTGCCACTGTGTCATATAACCGCCATCGGGATGTATTCAAGCTCTTTAGCACAACAGAGTGAGGCCTCTGGGATGTGGTGGCTGCAACCCCCCATGGCCTTATTGCCTCCCAAGCCCCTCAGACCCCACTGCCCTAGCCAGGTCTGCATATTTACAATTGTCCTGCACCTACGACTGAGCCCTGCCTCTTTTTCCTTATGCACAGAGTTCCCTTCTTTCACAAAGCTCCTTTCCTTTTCTCTCTGCATCTTAAACACCACTCTCATTTTTCAGGATTAATCCCAGGATTGAGGGCTCTCCTTCTCCCACCCTCCAACAGCTAGATCATCTGTTCCCTCCATGGGCACTCCTACTGTATCTTAGAGAAACTCCTCTCACATCGCCTACACCCAGGTGGCTGCAAAATTTATTGCCCAACTTAGGGTATGTTTGCAAATGATAGAGAGCTATTCGTAGATTGAGAAAAGAGATAGAAAAGAGGACTGCTCTAGGCTAATACAATGTGTGGTCAGGCCAGCCTACCATTAACACTTTCCTCCTAATTTATTTATTTGGCTGTCCCACCTTGCCAGACAGAGTCCCTAGCTGGCAGAAACCAGGTTTATTTTCTTTGGTATCTGTGTGCCATATGCCTGGCACAGTGCCTAGCATATAGTAGATACTCAACTAAAGTTTGTGGAACACATTCATGGCTAGATAGATGAATTAATCAACACATTAAGTGGGGGCTACTTTTTTAGGATAGTTTTTATTCCAACAATAGCTTTGAAGATAATGTTGCAATGGCTAACTAATTTTTCCTTAAATTGGCTAAGCATGTCTTTAAATGTTCTATGGCCAAATACTTGAGCTTATAATATAGGCAAAATTCTTTGCATGTAAATTTATTAGCATTTAGTCATATAATTATTAAAATTACTGAATCATGTGATTGAATCTCACCTGCTGTGTTGGGTAATTCTGTGTCAACTTGACTGCCCCACAGGGTGCCCAGTCATTTGGTCAAACATTACCCTGGGTGTGTCTGTGAGTGTGTTTTTGGGTGAGACTAACATTCTCAGCAAAAAAGATTTCCCTGCCTAATGTGGGTGCACTTCATCCAATCAACTGGCTAGAATAAAAGACCCAAACCCTCCCTCAAGTAAGAGGTAATTCCTCCTGCCTGTCTGCCTTTGAGCTGGGACATCAGATTTTCCTGCCTTTAGACTCACACTAAAACATCAGCTCTTCTTGAGCCTTGGGTCAGCCAGCTTTTGGACTGGAACTGTATCATTGGCTCTTCTGGTTCCCAGGCCTTTGGACTCAGACTACAACTACACCATCAGCTCTCCCAGGTCTCCAGCTTTCTGACTGCAGATCTGGGGACTTCTCAGACTCCACAATCACATGAGCAAATTTCTTATGATAAATCCCTTCCTATACTTTATTAGTTCTGTTTCTCTGGAGAACCCTAATACACTTGGCAAAAGAAAATCTAATTTTGTCAAGTTCATCCATGAAGTATCACAGCTTCACGTAAAAATAATGCTTGTAAAGTTATATACTGGAGATAAAACTGGTAAAGAAAATCATAAATGATAAAGGTAGACTACATGTAAACACACCTTGCATATTATTAGTTTACTCCATGGCCATATTTTAGACATTGAATTTTATTTTTCTTTGTTTTCCTTTTTAAAAGAAAAATTCTTCCATGATATATTCACTGCATAACAGCTAAAAGATTTGTGCCTCAATTAAGGAAGAAATGGTAAGAAAAAGAAGGCACAGAAGTGTTAAGAAGTCAGTATGGTTCTTGCTTTCAAAACTCATTTTCCAGCCGGGCACGGTGGCTCACGCCTGTAATCCCAGCACTTTGGGAGGCCAAGGTGGGCGGATCACCTGAGGTCGGGAGCTCGAGACCAGCCTGACCAACATGGAGAAACCCTATCTCTACTAAAAATACAAAATTAGCTGGGTGTGGTGGGGCATGCCTATAATCCCAGCTACTCGGGAGGCTGAGGCAGGAGAATCGCTTGAACCCAGGAGGCAGAGGTTGCGGTGAGCTGAGATTGTGCCATTGCACTCCAGCCTGGGCAACAAGAGCAAAAAAGCAAAACAAAACTCATTTTCCATCTTCCACCCTTCAGGACTTAATAGCCTCTCCTGGGATGGGTATGCACATAGGCTACCAGAGTGACCATTTGCCAATACTTACCAGGCAAGTCAATCCAAAAACTGGTTTGCCTGAACATTTTTTTTTCACTCTGAAATGGCCATTTTTTAATTTTTATTTTTTGTTGAATTAAATACTCATTGGAGTATAAAATGGTGTGTGTAGCAGGATGGACGAGGTTGGTAGAAACTTAAGACAAGATTATTCCAATTTCTGTACTATGAGCTGCCTCCAGGATGGGGTGGTCCTTTGTAGAAATATTTCTTATTTTTATTTAATAAAAAGCCAAAGTTAGGATACCAATAATGCCAGCGGTCAGGTCCAGTGGCGGCTTGGCCATAATGAAAAAGCCTAGAAAATTCCAGAAGGTTTTGGTTCTCTAGTCCAAAACTGCATTGTTTTCTCCCAACTGTACCCAGCATTTATTAGGAAACTACCCTACCATGTGCTTGCCATTATACAGAATGATTCTAATACTTCAAAGGACTATTTGAATTGATTCTCATAAATCAATCAGATGGTTTCTTTTTTCTGACTATGACTCTACTTAGTATATAAGTATTTCTAATCTTAGTATCCAGGAGTAATGACTTCTAAAAATTCTTTGTGCACAGTCATAATTTTATCATGTGAACAGGGTTTCCATGTTTCTTTTAATTTTCAAAAAGCATATGGCATTTTCAGTTTCTATCTCTTCCTAAATACTTAATCTTTAAAGGTTAAAAATTAGCAGACTTTCCTTATTTCATTTTAATTCATGCCCTTTGATCTTTGGGGGAAAATGTGTTGAAAGTCTGTTGCTCACAGAGGAATTTTTAAAATGTTTTCCAGAGTCCACTGATTTTTATGAAGTTTATTAATTTTATTTACCTTTTGTCACTAAACTATGAACATATGTAACTTGAAGAAACTATTAAATACACTTGTATTTTATTGCTATTAGTTAGAATGGTGGTGCTTCTAAAAATTCCCACAATGGTGAAAAATAACAAATCAAGTTACTTAATTCAGATAATTTCCTTGAACTATATTAAAAGGGTCATATGGTTACTTTAATGTTGTATAAGACAAAAACTGATTTTAGTAAGTAAATGTCTTTATGAAGTACATTTAAAAATAGAAAATGAGAAATGATCCAATTTGGGTCTTCGTTTTTTGATTTGCTTTGGTGGAATGGTAATTTGTTTCTTCACAGTCTTTATAACCATGTACTCAGCAACCAAAGACTGCCTGACACGTCAGTATGACTGAAACACTCAGTTACCTGCGAGCCAGTCTCAGTCACTTAGACTGTAAGCTCCACAAAGGAGGGATTATGTCTCATTAGTCTTGCATCTCCCATATGACCTGCATGGTGGGTTGCACCAAATAGATGCCCAATATAGGTTTCTGTACCAATTAAAAGTCTTGTTATCTTCTGTTCTTATAATAGTTTATACTATCTGGTAAACACATATTGAGATGCTTACCAATGATATCTTAAACAACAACAACAACAAAAACAACACATCCCGACCACCACCCATGCAAAAAAAAAAAAAAAAAAAAAGAAACAGAGGGAGAGAGAGAAAAAAGAGAAATGAAGGGGACAGATCACAAATATGAACTCTATCTCGTGTCCCCATTCCCCCTGACTCTGTCTGGGCATTCTTCCTGGGCTAGAGATGCTCTGCCTCCCAGCAGAAGACAAGAGCCCTAGAAAGACTGTCATTCATTTACTGGAGAGAGAAATTGTTCATCTACACACACACTCAGAGCCTGGCTAGCTACAAAGCCGTGGTCCGTGGTAGGATGTGCGTCTTAGTGGAATAAGTAACCTTGAGCAGACAATGGATCCAGCAGTAACAAGCCTCCCCTGATGCCGGCGTAAATTCCGAAGGAGCTGGAGAACGATTCTTCCCTTCACTTTATCTAAATCCTCTGAAGGATGAGTGGGAGGATGGTTTCTTCTCCCTTCCTGAAGGTTGTTTTGTTGGTGCCTTATGCTAAGAGAACTCAGCAGATACAAATTTATTATTTTCTTTTAGACAGCATTTTCCCTGCAGTTAGAAGAAAACCGCAGCTCACATTGAAAAATATCTAATTCCCAAAATACATGATTCCAATAGGGAGTTTATAGAATTTGCTTCTTACCAAAGAAAAATCTTGAATACATGAAATCTAAAATCTTGCCAATTTAATGAATGCCTAATAATTTTTAAATAGCATATATCATTTTAATACATTAAACAGTTGGAAGATTGTTGAGGGATAATTTGTCAATTTTTTATTAAAAAGAAAATGCATAAAAATTACTCTACATTTATTTTATATGATTATCTTGGCAGTTTTATTTTTTATGTCAAAATTCTGAGTCTGTTATATTATCCAAATCCTAAAAAGATTTAATTGATTACAGAAAAATTTATTGGGAAAAATTGCTTTGCCCCTCTTTTTTCTCTAAGCAATTCCTGAGTTTTAAAAATATTCCTTAAAGGAACTAATTTATTTTTCATGGCCCATCACCAATATCCAAGAGAGTATCCAATTTTTAAATTCTGAACCCTGTCTTGTGTGACTTCCAAACTAAATGAAATGAAGAGGCCTCAGGCAGTCTGTGTTTACACAGGGTGGCAAAATTAACCTTAAGTTACTTGGATCACTGCACTGGGGACACTTCAGAGCCTCTACTCAGGCTACTTTTGAGCATACTATGTATGTCGCTGTGCAGAAGCCTACCTCTTTCACTCTAGATAAAACAAGACTTTCTGAGCACTTACTCTGAGCAAAGCACGGTGCCGCAAGTACAAAGGTGGATAAGACTCAGTCCTTGATTTGATGGTCTTTGTTGGAATAGGTTTTCAAACTGTAATGTCACTGTGTCTCCCAGGGGCCAAAAGTTTGCTTTTATTGATGGGTTTCAAAGTAGGGATGAGTTTACTTATAAGTACACATTGTGTCATTAGTATGCTTGACTCTCCATGGTGCAAAATTTCTTTCTAATGCTGATCAATTGCAAACATGATAGAACAATGAAATACTTCCAGGACATTCTAAATCACTCTCCTCCTTGTGAGAAAATAGGGTAGAGAGCCTAGCCTGGTACAGGCAGCCATCCATGTCTGATGCGGGTCATCTCTGAGAATGACACTCCTCAAAGGGCCAGAGGGTGCTCTTTCTTCATTTCCCTTACACATGGGTGTTATTCAATACTTATCTACAGCCATGTGTCACTTAACAACTGGAATATGTTCCAAGAAATCTGTCATTAGGCTATTTTGTAATTGTGTGATCATAGAGTGTACTTACACAAACCTAGGGTGGTATAGTTCACTGTACCACCAAGGCCATATAGTGTAGCCTAGGCTACAATATACCTAGGCTATATAGTATAGCCTGTAGCTCCTAGGCTACAAACCTGGACAGTATGTTACTGCACTGAGTACTGTAGCAATTGTTACACAGTGGTAACTATTTGTGTATCTAAACATATCTAAACATAGAAAAGATACAGTAAAAATACAGCAGTATAATCTTATGGGACCACCATTGTATATGTGGTCCATCGTTGATGGAAACATTGTTATGCGGCACATGACTGTATATGCTTCGTATATAGTGAACATTCAGCAAAGGTTTTCATCAATGAATGGATAAATTGGCAACTTTTATGGGCTTAATTGGGCTAAAATATATACGGAGTCACTATTTGACTTAACACCTAGACATTATTTTACTGATATTTTTCAATAATTCTGTTTTTGTAAAGCCTTCCTTCCATTTGGGTGCAATTTCCACTTGGGGAAAATCTCCTCATTCCCCATCCTCTTGTAATTAAAAAGCATGGTTGGTTTGTTTTTTTAGATTATTTCAAAATGCTCTCCTCTACTAATCCCAAAGCTTGCTAGCTTGCATGACTCTATGTGACAACATAATTGGGACATCAGAACACATGTGGCTTTTATAATTCAGATGAAATGAGATTGAGGCAGATTCAGTTAGCCTAGAGATACTAAACCTCAAAGGACCATTTTAACAAGAGTGTCCTATGCTAATATTTTGCACCAGCGGGAGGGGTTCTAAGAATTATAGGTGAATGTCCAAGTTAATCATTTTTTTCTAAGTTGTTGGCAAAGTTCTCCCGAAACAATCCAAGACAAAAATCTGGCCTCAGGTGACTAGCAATTTTTGTCCTCATATTCAGTCTTGTCTACTCTCCCCATGCTCACATGAACCTAAAAGGTAAGAGTTAGATGCTAAGGATGACTGCTTTGCCTGTGTGCTTACCTGTCTCTTGAGTGGATTCATTCACTTTTAATCTAGTGCATTGGCTAATCACTTAGGTTAAATTCTAGTCATCATATTACATAGTATAAAGGATGTCTGGATTCTACACCAATCCCAAAAAGCTAGATGATATGATTCTTTACTACAACAGGAAAATATCTTTTTTTTTTCCAATGGACTGCTTACTCACATTCAAACAAGACAAGAATAGAGGGAATTAACATGATACATTAAGAAAAATGTATTTTCTTTAAAAATATTGCTTCAATTGGTTGTACATTCCATGGGGAATGTTTTTTAAAATTCAAATGATCAGAAAATTTCCAGCCCTCTGCTTTTTATGTAGAGATATATATGTCCCTTGTCCTAATATTAGGTCCAAATTTGGAAGAGGAGGAGAAAAAACTCATAACTAATAACATTCAGAAACTAGAGAAATTAGTTGATAGCCAAATTTATTTTTTTCCTGTGGACATTCATGAGCAAGGTGACTAGATTATGTTTGCTGAGTCAAATAGAATATTGACATAGTTCAAATGAAGTAAATGAACATAACATTTCCATATTACAAAATTTTACATTTTAAAAATTGTGTAGTATTCAAATTGATATCTAATTTTATAATTCACTATAGTTTTACAGCTTTCAGTGTGAAGTACATTACTTTGTCAACTATTATATGGCCGAATGCTGAAATGTCATTATCAGATGATCCACATACTTCAGATGCAGTATCAGAAAAAAGACTGAGTTAAGCATTTGGACTCTTTCTTTAAGTTTTTGTCAGATATTTATCAGGCCTGACATTATTTTTCCATTTTCCCTAAGTGGTTATCTTGTACCAAACCCAGCATTGCCTCTAATTAGAATCCTGGTCTCCCTTAACACTAACACTGTGTTGGTTTCATAACTCTGTATGAGGTTTCAATCCTAATTCTGCCATTTGACGGTATCTTCCCAACTGAAAGACCATGGAAAAAGTGTTGTGAACAGTAATGAAAGGACTTGGACTCTCACTCTTTCTGTAGACTGAAAAATTGTTGGTTAGGAATTCTTCACTTGGATTCCCTTCCTAGGATGGAATGTAACATATTCCAGCCGACACTATTCAAGGCAAGAAAATACATCATGATTAATTTGACAAATGACTCTAGACCCAGCACTGCTGTTTGGGAATTTTCCCTTTGAGTGCATTGCTTAGGACAAATTTATGTACCAAATAAAAAAGAAACTTGTTCCATTTGGCCACGAGTGTAAGCTCTCTGAAGTTGCACAGGATTTTTCTTCTTCTTTTTAACCTGTATCCCCAACTTCAGACTGGCCATTTTGTACACAAATGGTCTTTAAACCAAGGGGAAGGGGATTTGGCTCCAAATTTGTGCCAAGTATCCTTTATTGCTGGTAATTATCCTCTCTGTTTGAAAGGAAGTTTTGGAGAAAAGGAAATGACACTCCCTTCATACCTGGGAAGACGAACCACTTGCCCGATGTGCACAAAGGTAAGGTCGAAGCACAGAAAGACAAATATTGCATGTCCTCATTCATATGTGGAAGTGAAAAAAGTGGATCTCATGAAGACAGAGAATAGATTGGTAGTTACCAGAGGCCAAGAAGGGGGAAGCGGAGGGAGGAAGGAGAAAAAAGAATATAAATTTATTTATTACCATTGAACTGTACACTTAGAAATGGTAAAGATGGTAAATTTTATCTATATATAAAATCTATATATATATGTATATAATATGTATATATACAAAAAATATATATATGTAGGTATATAATTACCTCAATAAAAAAAATCCCCTCACCTAGGCCAAATAACACAACTTAATTATAGGAATGATATCACAGGAGGGACATCCCATTACTTCCTCACGTCCTGCCCACACTCAAGGTGAGGGGACTATTCAGGGCATGTATATCAATGGTTGGGAACCTTGAAGGTCATCTTAAAATTCTGCCTACCATATTAACATTCATTGTATACTACAATTTATTTATCAGTTGCCCTGTTAATGGACATTCAGTTTCCATTTTTTTGGCCATTATGAATAAATCTGCTGAAAACATCTGGAAAAAAGGGAAGGTCAGGATTTTGTGTGTGTTGTCTATGCATGCACATGCACATACACAAATAAATTGTGGTTTAATATTCATAACATTTACCAGTTTCAGTATTTTTAAGTGTGTCATTCAGTGGCATTAAGTCCACTCATATTGTTGTACAACCATCACCACTATCTATTTCCAGTGTTTTCACCTTACCAAACAGAAAGTTTGTACCCATTTCAGAATAACTTCCCATTCCTCTCTTCTATCAGCAGCTGGTAACCACCATTCTACTTTCTGTCACTGTGAATTTGACTATACTAGGTACTTGATATAAGTGGAATTGTATAATGTTTTCATTTTATTACTGGATTATTTCACTTAACATAATGTCTTCAGGATTTTTCCATATTGTAGTATGTGTCAGAATTTCCTTCCTATGTAAGGCTAAACAATGTCCCATTGCATGTACATACCATGTTTTGTTTATCCATTCATCCATGATGGACATTTGGGTTGTTTCTACATTTTGGCTATGGTGAATGATGCTGCGATGAACATGGATGTACAAATCTCTGTTCAAGTCTCTCCTTTAAATTCTTTTGTGTATATACCTAGGAATAGAACTGCTGAGTTATTTAGCGGTTTCAAGTTTAACTTTTTGAGAAACTGCCAAACTGTCTTTCACAGCAGCTGTGCCACTTTACAGGCCCACCAGCAAAGCATGAGATTTCCAATTTCTCCATATCCTCAGCAACACTTGTTATTTTTTGGTGGTTGTTGTTGTTTTATAAGAACCATCCTAAGAGGTGCACACCCACCTATATACTTTTAACATTTTGAAAATGATACTTAAGACAATATAAGGTTACTATTCTGATAGTGTTTCTTTACAACCACAATGTTTGGTTAATTTGGTGGTTATTTTGTTCATTGAGAAGGTACAATTAATGGTGCTTCCAACTGAATCCATCAACTAAACTTCCTGAAAACCCTGAATAAACACGTTCTAGTCCTGTTTTATGGACAGCCATGACCTGTGACTCTGTGTTTATTAAAGTTCATTTTACTTTTTGGGTTTAGAGGTAATGTTAAAAAGTGAACTGGGATATCTCTAGAAATTTTTCATAAAATATTGAGCTGGTTGAAATAAAAGTGATTTTTATTTCATTATTTAGGTAATTTCAATATTCTACTTTACTCATGTGTTCAGATGCTGTCTAAGTAGTGAGATGCTAATAATGTCTTTTAGAAGCCCCATTCTCCAACACTCCCCACCCTTCCACTGAAATAGAAGATTGTAAACACTGGTCAACTTACTTGACCACAGACTCTTTTAACAGTTTGAAAATCTAGTCATAAATATTGCTTGACTGCTGCTTGAATTGGCATTCTCCCCCCACTGTCCGTTGAATCTTGGCTCAGCTGCCTGTTATGCCACCAGCTCAGTTCCTTTGCTTTTTGATTGATCCACTGGATAGAACACCAGCCCCATGTTACCCATTAGTATATGAGCCCCACCCACTCAGCTCCTTCTCCCCAACCTTCCAGGACTCTCAGTGTTCATTGTCACTGGTATTTCATACAGTCTATAACCACAAAGGTTTCACTGGTATAAACACAAAATCACAAAATATCAGAACTTGGGGGTCACAGAGGAAAATGACCAAGATAGGTTAAAGAGTTTATTTGGAGCTAATGACCACCAGATAAAGAATAAGAATTCCTGTCTACTGCTTCTCAGTTCAGGTTCCTTCCCTCAATGGTACAGCCTTTCTTTGGAGAGAACCCATTCTGATTACAGATACCAGACAGAACTATTAAAAACCAAGGTGGGCAGATCACTCGAGGTCAGGAGTTCGAGACCGGCCTGGCCAACATAGTGAGGTGGGCCTCTACTGAAAATACAAAATTTAACTGGGCATGGTGGCGCGTGCCTGTGGTCCCAGCTACTCAGGAGACTGAGTCAGGAGAATCACTTAAACCCAGGGGGGCAGAGGTTGCAGTGAGCCGAGATCACGGCACTGCACTCCAGCCTGGGCAACAGAGTGAGATTTCTTCTCGAAAAAATAAATAAATAAATAATAAAAACAAAAACCTGTATTCCAGGAATGCAAGTTTGTGGTAATTCTCAGAATCCAGGAAGGGTCTTCAACCTTATTCCTACACCCAAGGCAGCTCTTCCACAGGGCAGTGTAGAGCCTGTCAAGGCAAAGGGCAAATTAGTCCATTTACATTCAATGTCATTATTGATAAGTAGGGACTTACTCCTGCCATTTTGTTAGTTGTTTTCTGGTTGTTTTGTGGCCTTCTCTTCTTTCTTTCTTTCATTCCTGCCTTCCTCTAGTGGAGATGATTTTCTGTGGTGATATGATTTAGTTTCTTGCTTTTTAATTTTTGTGTGTCCGTTGTATGTTTTTTGGTTTGAGGTTACCATGAGGCCTGAAAATACTATATTATAACCCATTATTTTACCCTGATAACAACTTAACACTTTGCATAAACAAACAAGCAAAAAGAAAACTAATAAAAACTTGCCTTAATTTCATCTCTCACTTTTTAACTTTTTGTTGTTTCTATTTATATCTTATTGTACTATGTCTTGAAAAGTTGTTGTAGTTATTATTTTTGGTTCATCTTTTAGTCTTTCTACTTAAGATAAGAGTAGCTTACACACCACAGTTACAGTGTTATAATATTCTGTGTTTTTCTGTTTACTATTACCAGTCAGTGTTGTACCTTCAGGTAATTATTTATGGCTCATTAATATCCTTTTCTTTCTGATTGAGGTACTCCCTTTAGCATTTCTTGTGGGATGGGTCTGGTATTAATGAAATTCCTCAACTTCTATTGTCTGGGAAAGTCTTTATTTCTCCTTCACGTTTGAAGGATATTTTCACTGGATATACTATTTTAGGGCAAGAGGGTTTTTTTCTTCAGCACTTTAAATATGCCATGCTGCTCTCTCCTGGCTTGTAAGGTCTCCACTGAAAAGTCTGCTGCCAGAAGTATCGGAGCTCCGTTGTTTGTTATTTGTTTCTTTTCTTTTGCTGCTTTTAGGATCCTTTCTTTATCCTTGACCTTTGGGAGTTTGACTATTAAATGCCTTGAGGTAGTCTTCTTTGGGTTAAATCTACTTGGTGTTCTATAAACTTGTTGTACTTGGATATTGATATCTTTCTGTAGGTTCGGGAAGTTTTCTATTATCCGTTTGAATAAACTTTCTACCCCATCTCTTTCTCTACCTCCTCTTTAAGGCCAATTACAGATTTGCCCTTTTAAGGCTATTTTAAAGCTATTTTGAGGCTATTTTCTATATATATCCTGCAGGATCTTTTTTCTCCTCTGACTGTGTATTTTCAAATATGTTGTCTTCAAGCCCACTAATTCTTTCTTCTGCTATTAAAGGGATTTGATACATTCCTCGGTATGCCAATTGCATTTTTTGGCTCCAGAATTTCTGCTTGATTTTTTTTTTTAATTATTTCAATGTCTTTCTTCAATTTAGCTGATAGAATTCTGAATTCCTTTGGTGTTATCTTGAATTTCTTTGTGTTTTCTCAACAGAGCTATTTTGAATTCTCTGTCTGAAAGGTCACATATCTCTGTTTCTCCAGGATCGGTCCCTGGTACCTTATTTAGATCATTTGGTGAGGTCACATTTTCTTGGATGGTGTTGATGCTAGATGTTCTTTGGTGTCTGGGCATTGAAGGGTTAGGTATTTATTGTAGTCTTTACTATCTGAGCTTATTTATAGCTGTCTTTCGTAGCAAGGCTTTCCAGATATTTGAAAGGACTTGGGTGTTGTGATCTAAACTGCTTTTGCTTTAAGGGGCACCCCAAGCGCAGTAATGCTGTGGTTCTTGCAGTCTCGTAGAGATACTGCCTTGATAGTCTTGGACAAGATCCAGGAGAATTATCTGGATTACCAGGCAGAGACTCTTGTTCTTTCCCCTTACTTACTCCCAAACATACAGAGTCTCTCTGTTCTGAGCCACCTAAAGCTGGGGGGTGGAGTAACACGAGTACCCCTGTGACCACAACCATTATGACTAAACTCATAATGAAGCCACAGTGCTGGGTCTCACCCAAGACCTGCTATAACCACTCCCTGACTACTGTCTATGTTTGCTCAAGGCCCTGGGGCTCTGCAATCTGCAGGTGGCAAAGCCAGCCAGGCCTGTGTTCTTCCCTTCAGGGCAGCAAGATTTTCTAGGCCCCGGGTGGGTCCAGAAGTGCCATCCAGGAGTCAGGAACTAGACTCAAAAACCTTAGAAGTCTACCTGGTATTTTATTGTATTGTGGCTGAGCTGGCACTCAAACCATAAGACACAGTCCTTCCCACTCTTCTCTCCCCTTTCTAAAAGCAGAGGACACCCCTGCCCCTGGTAGGCACCATCATCCCTGGCCATGAGGAGTACTGCCAGACTACCACAGTTGATCTCCTAAGGCCCAAGGTCTCTTAAGTCAGCTTGTGGTGAATGCTGCCTAGCCTGGTAATCACACTTCAGGGCAGCAGGCTCCCCTCTGGCCCAGGGCAGGTTCAGAAATGCCATCCAAGAATCAAGTCCTGGAATCGTGGACCCTAGGAGCCCACTTGGTACTTTACCCACTGTGGCAGTGTTGATACCTGAAGCCAGCACGTCTCAGAGGCTCACCAAGGCCCTTGATGTAGCACCTGGCTATCACTGCTGGTTATTTAGGGCCCAAGGGCTCTTCAGTTAGCAGGTGATAAATGTTGCCAGGACTGGGTCCTTTCCTTCAGGGCACGGGGTTCCCTTCTGGACCAGGGTGTGTCTAGAAACACTGTCTTGGGGCAAGGGCCTGGAATGGAGGCCTCATGAGTCTGACCAGTGCCATATCCTACTGTGGCTTAGCTGGTATCCAAGATGTAAGACAAAGTCCTCCTCATTCTTCCCTCTCCTCTCCTCAAGTGAAAGGAGAAGGTCTCTTTTGAAGCTGTGAGCTGTGCAGTCTGGGACTAGAGGAGGGGTGATGCCAGCACTTCTTTGGCTGCCTCAGCTGGTGTCTCAGTATGTCGCATGCCCCATGAGTCCACCATCTCTGAGCTTAGTTCGACACTAGGACTCACTGCTGCCTGGGGTGGGGCAGGGGTGGCGTCTTGGCAATTCAGTGGCGATTCAGGACTGTTTTTTGTATCTCTTCAGTGCCTCTTTCAGTGATATGAAGTTAAAACCAGGTACTTATGAGTGCTCTCCTGAGTTTTGGTTCTTACGAAGGTATTTTTTTCTATATAGATAGTTCTTAACTTGGTGTCCTTGCAGGGCGGTGGGGGGGCAGCGGGGACGGGACGACAGGTGGAGCCTTCTATTTCGCCATCTTGCCCCACCTCCATATGTGATATTTTGATACATGAATATAATGTGTAATGATCAAATCAGAGTAATTAGGATATCAGTCTCCTCACACATTTATTATTTTTTTGTGTTGGAAACGTTTCAAATCTTCTGGCTATTACAATAAATTATTGTAAACTATAGTTACCCTGCTGTGCTGTCAAACACCAGAACTTATTTCTTCCACCTAACTGTACTTTCGTACCCATTAACCAACCTCTTTACAACCTCCTAACCCCCTTCCCAGCCTCTGGTAATCATCATCCTACTTTCTACCTCCCTGAGATAAACTTTTCTTAGCTCCTACATTAGGTTGTTTATTTGAAATCTCCTTACTTTTATAAAGTAGGTGTTTATTTCTATAAACTTCCTTCTTAGATTGGCTGTAGCTGTAACTCATAAATTCGGATATGTTGCGTTTTTATTTTCTTTTGTTTCAAGAAACTTTTAAATTTTCTTCTTAATTTCTTTGTTGACTCATTGTTTACTCAGGAGCATGTTGTTAAGTTTTCATGTATTCAAGAGTTTCAAGAGTTCCTCTTGTTAGTGATTTTTAGTTTTATTCCACTGTGCTCAGAAAAGATACTTGATATGATTTTAATTATTTTAAATACATTAAGACTTGTTTTGTGGCCTAAGATATGGTCTATCCTGGAGAATGTTTCATGTGCTGATGAAAAGAATGTGCATTCTGCAGCTGTTGGATGAAGTGTTCTGTAAATGCCTGTTCGGTCCATTTGAAATACAACTGAAATACAATGTTGCCTTGTTGATTTTCTTTCTAGATGATCAGTGTGATTCTGAGAGTGAGGTGCTAAAGTTCCTATTATTGTATTGGAGTCTATATCTCCCTTTAGATCTAACAATAATTGCTTTATGTATCTGGGTGTTCCTCTGTTGGGTGCATATTTATTTACAATTTTATATCCTTTTGCTGAAGGATCCTTTTGATCCTTTTATCATTACATAGTAACTTTTGTCTCTTTTAACAGTTTTTGACTTAAAGTCTATTTCATGTGATGTTAAGTACAGTTACTCCTGCTTATTTTTTGTTTCTGTCTGTGCAGAATCTTTTCCATCCATTCACTTTTGGTCTATGTATGTCTTTATAAGTGAAGTGAGTTTCTTGTGGGCAGTACATAGGTGGGTCATGTTTTTTTTCCTCTTAATCCTTTCAGCCAGTCTGTATCTTTTAAGTGGGGAATTTAAGCTGTTTATGTTCAAGGTATTATTGATAGGTAATGAGTTACTCCTCTTAATTTGTTAATTGTTTTCTGGTTGTTTTATGTATCCTTTGTTGCTTTCTTCCTCTCTTACTATTTATCATCATGATGTGATGGTTTTCAGTAGTGATAAGTTTTCATTCTTTTCTCTTTCGCCTTTGTGTATATGCTTTACCAGTGAGTTTAATACTTTTGTGTGTTTTCATGATGGTGATTATTGTCTTTTCACTTCCAGATGTAGAACTCCTTTGAGCATTTCCTGTAAGGCCAGTCTAGTGGTGACACATTCCTTCAGCTTTTGCTTGTTTGGAAGAAAGTAATAATATTTTAGACATGTTGGGTTAAATAAAATATAATATTAAAATTAACTTCATCTGTTTCTTTTTATTATTTTTGATGTGGTTACTAGAACATTCAAAATTACATATGTAACTTGCATTATATTTCTGTAGAGCAAGTGCAGGACCAAACAATTAGTCACTATTAATCTGATTTTTTCTTTCACTGACTGGGCTAATTTTTATGCTCTTAAATTCCCCTCAGACATTATCAGGATGGCTAGACTCACCCTGTTTTACCTCAGGCCCCTATGGCCCTATGTATGAGCACTCAACTTCTGAGTTTGGATCATTTCAGCGAGTCCTGGGTACCCTGAGGGCAGTTAGGGATCTAGAGTTTCCCATCCTCCTTTCAGGGGAACTCAGAGGGCATTCCATTCATAGCCCACCAAAGCCCTGTCTCTGAGAGTGCTCTCATGCCTGCCAGGTGCCCGTAGAATCCAGAGAAACCCACAGTTCTTCCTGTAGTTGAAGACAGACAGAACTTTTACCAATAGAATGCTCTCAGGGAACAAGAAAACAGTATGACTCCTTCAGGGAGCTATGGAGAGGATGCTGGGGTGGGGTGCAGGGACTGGGGAAAAGGGACAGCAGGACACCAATACAGGATGAGCAGCACCTATGAATCAAGCTCTCCAGGTAGTATAGGTATAAGTGTCACACACTCCTTAGCTAGCAATAAGATTAGGGCTACCTTTTTTAAGCATGCAGAAATGCCTAAAGTATTAAAAATGTCAAGGTCCCATAGATAAAACCTAAGTTAAAAGTAGTGTAACAAAAGAATTTCTAGTCACCAGTTTCAAGGCAATCTCACAGTCACCAAGTGCCAGCCTTGCTAGCCCACATCTGCGGGGACAGACACCTCTCGGGAAAGAGAGTGGGAGATTGTCTGCGCAACAGCCAGGCTGCAGGGATCAATTATGTTTTTAATTGATAAAGATGGTTACTCAATTCTTTGATGCTATATGGAAAACAGAGACAAAAAAAGCTTTTCTTTTTAGAACAACAAAGAAACACCAGGAATTGGCTCTATTCCAGAATCTTCTGAAATGTGAGAATATCCTCTTTTTCCTTACTTCTGAGTGTCATCAACATTAGCAACACCCTAACAGAACACCATTTATTGTGTGCCTTTCTGTCTTCAGAATTTGTTGAGTTTTCCCACAAGATTCCTAAATACTTCATTCCTCAGTGGTTGTGCAGGGCATGACCGTGCTTTGTGGAAAAGTCCCCTCTGCCCTGGTACACTTTCCTCTGCAGATGTTTTGTTAAGCGCCATGGGTCATGGAGGAGCTCAGGCCACCCTGGCCTTCAGCATATTTTGATGCTAGTTTGGGTGGCAAGGAAACAAATACATTTGCTCCTAATTCTCTTCTATCTCTTTCTGGCCTCTGATGTAGAGAAAGAGTAAAGAATCTCTCTGAGCCCTTTCACAGCTCCTCTGAGATGCAAAGTCAACTGTTGACCATAAAGCAAGCAAGCAAGTACAGTAAACCAGTCTCTAGGCTGAGAATCCCTAAGAGTCAGGGACCCTGATACCTGCTCCTCTCATCTCCTCTACCCTGATGAAGCAGAAGGAAGGGAAATTATCTTCTAGGACACCAAGCAAAAACCTTTCAATCCTATCTCTTTGGAGCAGAGCAACTTTTCCTACTCTTTCTACTTTTTTTGGTCAATCCTTAGAGCTGTTTTCTCTAATTTCTACCTAATTTTTGTACATATTCTCAGTAGTTCAATATACATAGATTTGCCTTACCAGTGCTGGATATACAGCATTTCTACCTGTGACCTCTGTGATTTTCAACAGGAGATGTCTTCAAATAAGTGTGCATTACATAACAAAAAGTTTGAGGTTTAAAAAATGATAAAGGAACCCAAAATGTTAATTATAGCAGCATTTGTATGTGTATGCACGTGTGTGTTATAGGTGATGACAGACAACCAAATGAAATGCTAAAAATGGAAAAGTCAACTTCCTAGGAGAAAGCTTGGGGTGTCGTATGATTTTCTAATACCAAATCAGACCTTCAGATTCATTGACACAAAATCAGCTCACATAATTATCTACAACTGAATGTTAAGATATACTTTGGCATGTTTCCTGTTCACTAAAAAGAAACTTATTACCATACAGATTTTAATTCAGTATATATTTTCAATCAAAGTTGTAGGGGTTTCACAAGGACACTCTACTTAAGATTTGAATTCTGTGTACACAGAATCACAGAGTCCTAGGGTTGAAAATTAAAGTCGCTTAATTCCATGATCAGCTGCTCGAGTCCTGTTGCAATATTCTTTCAATGTGGTTGTGATGTCAAGGCTTGAATGTCTCAAATGACAGAGAAGTCAATATCTCCTAAGCCACCTGTTCCATTCTTGAAAAGTGCTATTAGACCGGGTTCCCCTTGACCCACTCTCTGTTATAAATCTGTCTTTCGTGGTTTCCATCCTTTATTGTTGATTTCTGCCTACCATGCTCCTGGGGAAATCTTCCTCTTGACAACCCTCAAAATATTTGAGGGCAACTAGCATGGCCTCCCAGGTCTTTCCACATGCATCCTATTCCTTCGACTGCTCCCAAGGTGACATGGCTTGGGTCGCCTTACTAACCTATTCTGAATGCATCTCTCCTCTGTACACTTGAAAAATATATATTCCTTTTTAAGCTTGGTATCCACAATGAAAGACAATGCTTTGGGCGCGGTCATTTTCCATTAGTACACTGGCACTTTGACTGCTTTTTTCACATGTGACAGATGATTCCTTTTCTTGACATGAGCCTGCGATATTCACTCCACTTCTCCCTGAAGGCTTACACTGGCTGCTATGCAAACTTCCAGGCTCACTTTCAGGGAAATGTCTAATGATGGGTCTGAGTAAGGCCATGGGGGAAATTGCTCCTTCACCAAGTGCAGTGGTTCCCAACTTGTGGCTGACACACCATAGGCAGCCAAAGGCCAGGGGACTTCCCATTAAAAAGACTACCAACTGCGATGCCCCTTCACTGCTGGAACCTTGGGGTTCTTGACATCAAAAAACACCACCAGCGTTCTCATTAAGTGTTGTTTAGTCCCCGCTGGAAAGCACACTACAGGTATATGTTCTGTGACAAGTGTAATGTGTTTATGAGTATGTGCATAATGAATTATTGGAAATAGCTGTGTTTTAATACCCCCTTAATATATAAAGTTTGACTCCTGTCAGTCTTGGGTCTGTTAAAAATATTTAGGGGTTTGCTTACATGGTGGTCTGCCAAAGCCTTCGATTGTGATCTAGTGGCCTCACCGTAGAATCGCTGAGGACCCAGGATTGTGGGAGGCCCCCAGAGGGTGATGCAAGCCTGGGGAACATTTAAGGTGTCACTTCATTCATTTTTGGAGAGGCAGGTGTGAGACTTGCCCGCATTTCTTACAACCAAGGAGCCAAGATTATTACATAAGAATCATAAGAAACCACTATAGAACACAGAATTCCAATCTCCAGTTAAGGTTAAGGAAATAGCTATTTAGCACTTACTTTATCAAGGGCTCCTCTGTTTAAGCCATTTGCTTGTTAGTACCCTACGTCTTCTTGAGGATGTGTCCTTTAAACTAACTTTCTCGCATTGAACCTGGTACTGTAACTGGTCTTCTATGTGCAATAGGTGTCACGTCTATCAGTCTGCCCCACACCAAATCTCTCCCTTATCCTGCCAGAAGGGTACGCCCATGAGCTTCTCTAGACCTGACCCCTAACACCTTCAGGGAAGTGCCTGATCCCAAAATGTATGGCAGAAACCAGCTCTAAACACATGTGGATGACACCCTCTTGGATGAGAAAGGTTATGAAGTGCCACGTAAGGTAATAGACTTATTAATGATACTATAAATCAATCCTCAAACATACAAAATTATCTACCAAGTTTGCCTTGGTACTTTTTAGTGAAGAAAATAAAATTGAGTAAATACAGGTATATATCCCATGTGGAAAAAATTCAGGTATTCCACACTTCATGCTCAGACCCCTGCAATACCTTCCCTTCGTCTCCTTGCCTTGCCCCTAACCTCCCCGACTCTGGCCTATCCTCCTCTGTGTTGCCGGTTAGCACTGTTACTATTCCTCCTCATTACAGTGGGAAAGTTTCTCCAGGCCTTCCAGAAACCAATCCTAACCTCCCTCAGCTTTCCTACATGAACTTTCCCTTCAACCAAACTTGTCTTTTGTAGGTTTTCAACTGCATTGCCTGTCTTCACACCTACTTGAATAAGTAAAAGTGATCTCCACCTTCCCTGGCCCAGTTTCTCCCTTCCCTGGCCCAGCTGCCTTCCTAGATTGCACAGCCTCCAGTGGTCAGTTCTTTTTTTTTTTTTTTTTTTAGACGGAGTCTCGTTCTGTCACCCAGGCCAGAGTGCAGTGGCACGATCTCGGCTCAGTGCAACCTCCACCTCCCGGGTTCAAGCGATTCTCCTGCCTCAGTCTCCCGAGTAGCTGGGACTACAAGCACATGCCACCATGCCTGGCTAATTTTTTGTATTTTTAGTACAGATGGGGTTTCACCATGTTGGCCAGGCTGGTCTCGAACTCCTGACATCCAGTGATCCACCCGCCTCAGCTTCCCAAAGTGCTGGGTTTACAGGCATGAGCCACCACACCCAGCTGCTCACTTCTTACTCAGAAGGTGAATGTTTGTCATATTTAGTGTTTCTGGTACTTGTGTAGCACGTGGCATACATAGTCATGCACCGTATAATGATGTTTTAGTCAACGACAGACCGCATGTATGACAGTGGTCTCATAAGATTATCACACCATATTTTTTAATGTACCTTTTCTATGTATAGATATGTTCAGATAGACAAATATTTACCATTGTGTTGCAGTTGCCTGGAGTATTCAGCACAGTGACATGTTGTACAGGTTTGTAGCCTAGGAGCAATAGGCTATACCATATAGCCTAGGTGTGTAGTAGGCTCTACCGTCTAGGTTTGTGTAAGTACATTCTATGATGTTCGCACAATGACACAATCACCTAATGATGCATTTGTCACAACATCTCTGTTATTAAGTGATGCATGATTCTACTGCCTTATATCTGCTGGAGACAGTTGTCCGGAGGTTTCCATGTCTCTGCATCTCTTGCCAGCAGAGATACTGACTGCGTTTATTCTGAACTATGATTACAAGGATGTTTATACAGGGGATAGCCTTAAAATATGAAAACGAAGTCTGTCTCTGGAGAAAAGGGCAGGTATGCCTGCTGCCCATTAAGACATGGGTTCCTTAAGCGCCAGGTTTCTCTCCTATAATGCAACTTACGTCATGTGCTGGTGTCAAATGGTCATCTGTGTCACCTGGTGGGAATTGGGGCCTGGGGAAGTCACAAGAAGTGACACAAAAGTCACAGTTGGTACTGTGACTATTGCTATGGCTATAATAAAGGCATTTATGTGTGACCCAGGAGTCCTGTGTCTTCTGCCAGCATCCATGACACTCTAGGGTAAAAATCTCAGACCTTTCACAGTTCTTGACATTATCTTTCCATGGGAGCTTCAGCTCCTCTAAATGAGAAAGCCAGAGATTAGAGATAGAAATCTGTATTGTATTTCTTAACATCTCTGATATTTTTCCCTATATATTCTAAGTACACAAGAAGTTTTGTTAATGATACAAATGATATTGAAAATAAGACAAAATCATCATAGCAAAAAACTCTCTAGTTTGACTCAGTTTCAGTCCATACTCATCCTTTCTGCTCTGCATGGCCCCGGATTTTGAGCAGCAGGGTCTTTAAAAAAAATACATGTGTGCAAGAGGGAATAGGAAAGAATGAATATGAGGAGCACAGGGAACAAAATCCAGGAAATGGGTTTGAGAGCCAAACTGTGACAAGGATGCCTAATTGCCTCTAAATATTAATTCTGCATTTTTCCGTTTGTAAAAAGAATGCTGATTTTTTAAAATCTGAGAACATTGCGGCTAGCTAAAATAATACAGTTGGCCCTTGAACAACCCAAGTTTGAACTGCATGGGTCCACTTGTATGTGGATTTCTGCCTCTGCCACCCCTGAAACAGTAAGACCAACCCCTCCCATCCTCCTCTTGCTTTTGCTCTTCCTCAGCCCACTCAGCATGAAAATAAAGAGGATGAAGACCTCTCTGATGATCCACCTCCATTCAATGAATAGTAAATATATTTTCCTTATGATTTTCTTTTTTTTTTTCTTTGAGATGAAGTCTCACTCTGTCACTCAGGCTGGAGTGCAGTGGTGCAATCTCAGTTCACTGCAACCGCTGCCTCCTGGGTTCAATTAATTCTCCTGCCTCAGCCTCTTGAGTAGCTGAGTCTTGAGGCCCCATTGTGTCTCATGTCATGAAGATGGTGACAATCAACACTTAGAAATTCAATGGAAAAGGAAGGAAACTACATGGGATAACCTATTGGGCATACATTAATTTTAGAGGGATGGCATCCTTAAAATCAGTAAACTCTTGGATGCCTATCAACCCAAACTTATTAAGATCTTCTTGCAAGAGCTACCTCAGAGACTATTTCCTTCTGACCTCTTGTTCAACACACATAGTGGAGGTTAAGGGTATTACTTCGTCTCAACAAACCAAACAAGCAAATTTTGCATGATACCTTCAAAAAAAGCCAATGGACAGAGGTAGTATTTAAAAGCACAAGAATCTCTTGAACATGGAAGGCAGAGATTACAGTGAGCTGAGATCGTGCCACTGCACTCCAGCCTGGGTGACAAAGCGAGACTCTGTCTCAAAATAAATAAATAAATAAATAAATAAATAAGTAAAATAAAATAAAATAAAATGGTACCACTGTAGCAATACTACTCTTTACTATTTTAGTAGGCCATTAGAGATAGAGTTGAGGCCCATTCTTTAGTTAATGGTCTCTTGAACTTCATGAGGAGAACGTGCTATCTTCTTGGTATAGTCAGAACTTTTGAGAATAACCCTAAAGCTCTGTGACAGAATAGGAGGAATAAAATTCAGGCAGCTTTCTGAATGGAGCTAACTTGCGGAGATGCTCACCTTAGCAGATAGGTCTCAGTTTCAATTTCAGCTTTGCTTCTTAGCTCTTAGGTGCTCCTGGTTCAATAACTAAACTTCAGTTTCCTTATCTATATTATGGGAATAACAAAGCATTCCTCATACTAGATGCTGGCTTACCCTTATTCCCTTTCCTCTTAGCTCTTCTCAAAAAAACAGGATAACTAGGAGATCAGAGGCTGTTGATATATACACTGGATCTTAAGGAATCTCTGCCTGACTTCTAGTGTCCTTGGAGGACCAAAGAGAGCTTAAAGCTGATTCAGAGACATTCCTTGGAGAAACAGCTTCAAAAATTATGTCAGATAGGACTATACTGGATAACCTCAAACCAAAGAGAGGCAAAATTGTGATGTGGACAAAGTATGTCTTTAGCTCCTCCCCCTTCCTACTTTCAGGTCCCCCTTCTCTCTCCTGGTTGGGTGTTCTTTCTTGGACACCAAGTATCCCTTTGCTGCTCGTGGATGCCCTGGGTCAGGCCTTTCCCCTCTGGGGAGGCCCAGTGACCCAGACTGGGTCTCGCTTCTCATCCCTCTTATGTCTCAGCTAACCTCATCACAGCTTTGTTATGCGTGGAACTACTCTTAGTTGAGGGTCTTCTCAAAGAAGAGCTGATAAGGCAATTTACTCAAAGGTTAAATCGCTAGTAAGGCTTTTTGGGTTTCCCTATCTGAGAGTCTGAGAGAATCTGCAGTTCCTCCTGCAGGAGGTTTTAAGACTAAGGGACCGTCAAGGAGCCCTTTTAATAGCCTTCATAATCCCCATCCTGAACCCATGGGTAAAAGCCAAAGAGGCAAAGTAACCAACTGCTAGCAGTGCTTGCTATCAGCATGAGATCCCAATGCTGCCCATGCTCTCATCTAATCACTGCCCAATATGAGTCATCTGAGCCACTAGCACAGAAAGGCTCTCTAAGATATTTGCAGTGGCTCAGCAACGCCCAGGATCAGGCTCCAGAGATGAGCTTTTGGGGACTTTCAGCTTTAAAAAAAATATCTGGAGTACAGGCTTGATATGATTTGGCTCTGTGTCCCCACCCAAATCTCATCTGGAATTGTAATGTCAAAGGAAAGACCTGGTGGGAGATGATTGGATCATGGGGGCGGTTTCCCTCATGGTTTACTCATGATAGTGAGCAAGTTCTCATGAGATCTGATGGTTTTATAAGTGGCAATTTCCCCTGTGCTTGCTTTCTTCCCTGCCACCTGGTGAAGAGTTGCCTGCTTCCCCTTCACTTTTCACCATGACTGTAAGTTTCCTGAGGCCTCCCCAGCTATGCAGAACTGTGAGTCAATTAAACCTCTTTCCTTTATAAATCACCCAGTTTTAGGTATGTCTTTATACCAGTGTGAAAACAGTCTAATACCAGCCTGATATGGAAACAATTTTTTAATCAGTTTAAACGGTTGTTTTTCCTCAACAAACTGTATAATGTCAGACTATTCCACCTACAGGAGAGGCATATCTCAGCTCCTCTGCTTTTCCTATTCCTATTCCTGGGTCAGGCAAAACTGAGAAGGGGCGTGCAGGAGGAATTATCTCAGCACCTAAGATGTTTCCAGTTGAGAACACTCAAAAATGTCAAATGGCAGAATAAAATCACCAGTGAATGAAGCTATTGAGAAATACTGCCCACCTCAACATAATTCTCACAGAAGTCACAGCATGGGAAGGAGCTGTGGCATGTGCCTGGCTTGCTTTGGCATGGGAGATAGTAAGCAGATCAGGTAGGAGGTGTAATCTTCATAATAGTTCAGGAGAGAGACATTCTAGCTATTCAAGCCACGTTTTTGGAATGCAAGAGCCAAGAGGCCAGTGCCAGAGCAGCAGGTTCTGCTGCAGACAAAGACACAATGACTTTGTGACAAGGCCAGCTATGCCCTGGGAGACCAAGAGATACAAACCAAAAAAAAAAAAAAAAGATTTATCATGTATGCTCTGCAGAAAGCCCTTATCATCTGTCACATTCGGGTATTTTCAGCCACACTTACATACAGGGATAGCCACAGTGTCAACAGTATCATCCTTGACTACAAAGGATGACAGTGACAAATCTCAGGGTCCTTTGAATTTGAAGATAACATTGTTCACTACTGTGAATGCCAGACTTTTATTGTCAACAGAACTTCTCAAGTTATTTATGCCTGCAACAACTTGTATTAGATCACCCACCTCTTTCAGCTGCTTCCCTGAGATGTGTTATAGTGAAAGTGAGAGTGTTGTCAGCAGTAACATGTCCTACATTGCCTAAACGGCCACTGAAATTGGAGTTCCCAAATGTACACTGGAGACCTCTCACTCTGTTAGCCTCTCCACTTCAGCCTGTCTCTGTGATTCCCTTGGGAACTTAGCAACATCGCAAAATGCTATCTCATTCTTTATTCTGGAAACTGAAAATCTTCCAAAAGAATACTTTCTGAGACTCTTTAAATGCATGGTCCTAAACCATTCCTGTAGAGATTTTGGAAGAACCTGTACAAGGAGGCTATTGTATGCATGTACAAATAAATGACACAACTCAATGGTTTAATACTACCTGCCAAGTTAAACTACTGCAGAGCAGCTGTGCATATTTAAAAAGATGCCTGGCACAACTAGCGATCCATAAATCATCAGCTGCATACTTTCATCCAATTAAGAGAGTTAAGTAAGAAAAAATCCACAAATTAAGATGTGTGTAAGGACATGGATGACATCATCATTCCTCTCTGAATGCAAAAATAAATAAAAATAAAAATAAATCCTCATTTTGCTGATGTTAAGGCTAGAGTTACTTTTCTAGGGACACAACTTTTCCGGTATTTCAAATCCCAGTGTAAAACCTTGTTCACAGAAGGGTCATTTCAGGTTTGTCGGTTCTCTTTCTGTAAGTACTAGAGCAAAACAGAAGTAATGACTTAAACTGAAAAGCAATCCTTCTTCAACAAGAGCGGATGGGTAAGCCAGGATCCTAAGGCTTTCGTGGGGCAATGATAGCCATGTCATAGGGTTGGAGCACTGTCTCTCTGCAGTGAATCCCTTTGTTCTGGTTTGTTTGTCTGTAGCACAAAGATGCTCAAGAGCATGGCAGATGGCCAGGCCAGCAGATGCCTCATTCCAACTCCAGTTGGCCTCGAGTTTATAGACTTGGCTACAGAAGCCAGAGCAAAATGAAATGAAAAGAAGTTGCATTATTATAAGTTGGGTCACTGTAGGATAAGGTGACCCCCCATCCTGATGGGTTTTTTTGGTTTGTTTGGTTGGTTGGTTTTTGAGACAGAGTTTCCCTCTTGTTGCCCAGGCTGGAGTGCAGTGGCATGATCTTGGCTCACAGGAACCTCTGCCTCCCTGGTTCAAGTGATTCTCCTGCCTCAGCCTCCCAAGTAGATGGGATTACAGGTGCATGCCACCATGCCCAGCTAATTTTGTATTTTTAGTAGAGACAGAGTTTTACCATATTGTCCAGGCTGGTCTCTAACTCCTGACCTCAGGTGATTCGCCTGCCTCGGCCTCCCAAAGTGCTAGGATTACAGAGATTAACACAAATAACTACAAAAGTTCTTATCCTCCTGACAACTGTCATGCTTTGGTACACAGCAGAAGTACTTTATATGTGCTTCTCATTTTGTGTCACAGAATATTAAAAACATGTACACTGTGCTCGCTTCAGCAGCACTTATACTAAAATTGGAATGACGCAGACAAGCAGGCCCCCTGCACAAAGATGATATGCAAATTTGTGCAGAGTTCTATATTTTGCTTTCCTTTTCTAATGTTTATGGGTATGGAAACTGAGTGAGGTAACTTGCCTAACTGAGAAAACTTCTGGCTTCAAATCCTACCCCCAACTCCTTCTCCAAAACCAAAACATATATATATTTAAGGTTGAGATTTAATAATAGTAATAATTTTATTGATTCTTTCAAGACCATTCTTCATTAAAATTGGCTTTTTCCCCCCGTGAGTGCATGACATCAAAGAATGCAATGACTATTAGTAGAGTTAGGTGTCATTGCCTTGTTTCATGCTAAAGCGCCAGCAGTTTTAACCAGCATTGCTTTTGCACCATCAAAATGCAAACATCAACCAAATGAAAAAGGCAAATATATAATGTCTTAGTATTATTACAAAAATGGTTTTGACCTTATAGACCCTCTGAAACTTAATGCTTATGTTGGAAGCAGGGTCATCATAAAGAAAATAAATGAATATTAGCATCCTCAGGGGCACAAAAGGGAAACCATTATCTTATAATTCTGTATCATTTGATCCTTTATGATTTTTGTAGTTTTAAAAAAATGAACAAATAAATATACCTGGAAGTGTCTTCATTAAAAAGTGGGAGGGGGACTGAATGATGTCTCAAGAACTTATCATGTGAACCCAAATCTCCTTAAAAGTCTCCTTAAAGGCCAGGTGCAGTGGCTCATGCCTGTAATCCCAGCGCTTTGAGAGGCCGAAGTGGGTGGATCACAAGGTCAGGAGTTCGAGACCAGCCTGGCCAACATGGTGAAACCTCGTCTCTACTAAAAATACAAAAATTAACCAGGCATGGTGGCATGCACCTGTAGTCCCAGCTACTCAGGAGGCTGAGACAGGAGAATCGCTTGAACCCAGGAAGTGGAGGTTGCAGTGAGCTGAGATCCCGCCACTGCACTCCAGCCTAGAAGACAGAGCAAGACGCCATCTCAAAAAACAAAAAAAAATCTCCTTAAAGAGTCTTGTGAAAATGTCCCCTAAAATCCTAATGGATTCAGTGACTTGCATGAGTATTTTCTTTTCTTTTTTTTTTTTTCTGAGACGGAGTCTTACTCTGTCACCCAGGCTGGAGTGCAGTGGCACGATATCGGCTCACCACAACCTCCACCTCCCGGGTTCAAGCGATTCTCCTGCCTCAGCCTCCCAAGTAGCTGGGATTACAGGCGCCTGCCACCACACCCAGCTAATTTTTGTATATTTAGTAGAGGCGGGGTTTCACCATTTGGGCCAGGCTGGTCTTGAACTCCTGACCTTGTGATCCACTTGCCTCAGCCTCACAAAATGCTGGGATTACAGGCATGAGCCATCGCGCCCGGCCTTGCATGAGTATTTTCTATATTTTCTGTAGTAAAACAATGTAGAAATTATGAAGATGTAAGATAAGAACTTCATATAATATAAATATACATATTAATTTCAGTTTGGAGTAGCTAATTATATTGCTCTAATTCATCAATTTCTATGTACTATAAAAACTTTACATAAATGTAGCTGATTTGACATGGCTTTTTTTATCATTTCTGTTAAAAGTTGGGCACTGTATTCTTTATCAGAAATGTAATTCAAAGCATATTACTTTGCCCCATAGAGAAGCCAAACTCAACTTATATCATTTTGGTATCATTTTAACATCTTCTTTCAGGAATACAATAGTATCAATTATTATGCTTTCTTGGAAGGAAAAAAAAGACTAAATGATTTACACAGAAGGGCATTTATTAATTTCCATAGCTTGGAGACCAGAACAGAGTGGGCTCCAGGCCATGTAGGTCAGGGTCTCTCTCTTCTTGGAGATTCTCTCAGCCTGTTGTCTGCCTCAGGTAGGTGGCAAAATGCCTGCTCCCACCACAAGATCCAGAGAAAAACAAGGGAGAGGCTCTAACTGCATCTCTTTAGAATTAAGGAAACCTTTCCTAGAGGTCCCCACTAGATTTCCTTCATGTTTCCTTGACCAAGATTGGGTCACATGCACATGCCATTTTGACCAAGTCACTGTTGAGGGAAATAGTATGGCCAGCAGAAATCAGAAACCAGAAATCAGAAAACTACAACCAAAGGCCAAAGCCGGCCCACAGCCTATTGTTGTAAATAAAGTTTTATTGTAACACAGCCATACTCATTCATTTATATATTGTCTGTGGCTGCTTTCTCATGCAACTGCACAGTACAATGGTTGTAACAGAGATCACGTGCCTGCAAAGCCTAAATATGCACTATGTCCTTTATGGAAAATGTTTGCTGACCATTGGTGTACAGAATTACATTCAGGGAAGAATAGATGATGACAAGTCAACCACAATGACTACTACAGGATAGAGTGGTTCTAAAAAAAGCAAGCTCTTGGCCAGGCGCAGTGGCTCATGCCTGTAATCCCAGCACTTTGGGAGGCCGAGGCGGGTGAATCACCTGAGGTCAGGAGTTTGAGACCAGCCTGGCCAACATGGTGAAATCTCATCTCTACTAAAAATACAAAAATTAGCCAGGCGTGGTGGCGGGCACCTGTAATCCCAGCTACTTCAGAGGCTGAGACAGTAGAATCTCTTGAAACTGGAAGGCAGAGTTCGCAGTGAGCCGAGATCACACCATTGCACTCCAGCCTGGGTGACGAGAGTAAAACTCCATCTCAAACACACACACACACACACACACACCCACAAAACAAGCTCTTTGCCCTTGAAATGTTAAGATAAAGCTAATAGTATATATGACACGGTCCTGAACATATAAACTATGTGGCAAAGATTGCAAGTGCCATAAAAATGCAGAGGAATCCAAGTATAGTGATGCAAGCCTATAGTCCCAGGTATTCAGAAGGCTGAGGTGGAGGACTGTTTGAGCTCAGGAGTTCAAGAGCAACTGAGAAACATAACAAGACCCCTTCTCTTAAAAAAGAAAAGAATTCAGAACAGAAAGTGATCAATAAAGGCAAGGCAAAAATATTTTCAGTTCAAGACCGGCCTGGACAACATAGCAAGACCCCTTCTCTTAAAGAACAAAATTCCAAAGAAAAGTGATCAATAAAGGCAAAGCGATAATATTTTCAAAGTATACAAATTCTCCCCCAAAATGTTTCATGAGACACCTATACAGAATGCTGGTCTGTTTTGACTTAGCTTCCTTGTGTTTTAGTGTTTTCTATTGACAGGCAGGTGAGCAACATGCCAAGGGGTTGTTTGGCATCTTTCTGTTCATGGACACTATTACAGTATTACAGGCCCTGTTTTCCCCCAGGCTTTCTTATGTCTTCTTTAACCTTAATCATTGCATAATACAAGGGCTCATTCTAGATAAAAATGTACAAATTTTATCTTTGTTGTCCAGCTTTGTTGATATAAGTCTCGCATCATTTCCTTTCTATTCTGTGGTATTTTTCTCTCCTTTCCACCTATTAGAATGTCTTACACGGATCTCATAAGATCTGAAAAGCATTCATGGTAGAAGGTAAAACTAGAAGCCTCACTCCAGTCAGGAGGATATGCATTAAAGAGAATAGAAAATCCTCGAGTTAACTAGAAAGGAATCTGTGTCTACTTGTTATCCTCAAAACTACCACTTTTAGGTACTTTCCTAACCTCATACTTCAAATGTGCACTATTATGCCCCCAAGCATTGCACTGAAAGATAAATACTGAATGGGGCTATGCTTTGAATGTCCCCTCTAAAACTCATGTTGAAATTTAATTGCCTGTGTAACAGATTGGGAGATGGGGCCCTTAAGAGGTGATTAGGTTGTGAGGACCCTGACCTCATGAGTAGATTAATGCCAGTGTGTTAATTACCTCAGGGGTGGGCTCCTGATCAAAGGATAAAGTTCAGACCCCATTTCTCTTTGTCCCACGTCCTCACTTGCCCTTCCACGATGATATGACACAGCAAGAAGGCCCTCACCAGATGCGGCCCTTTGATATTGGATTTTCCAGCCTCTAGAACTGTGAGCCAAGTAAACTTCTGTTCTTTACAAATTACTCAGTCTGTGGTGTTCTATTATAGCATCAGAAAACAGACTAAGACAAATGGATAGAAAAACATGGAGACATGCTCTTCAAATTCCTATCCCATCTGCTCTACAGGACTCCTCAGAACACTAAGTTTGAACGTTAGGTGATGACTCCAGATATCTCGTGAGTTCCATGAGATGAGAACTAGACGGGAAGCAGCTGAAGTCGTTTGAAGAAAAGAGAAAGGTCCTGCATCATCTGTTCCGTCACATGATCCCGAATGTATTTGCCCCAGCAGTGACTCTCACTCAAGCCATTAGCAGGAAGCTCTAAGAGGCACATCAGAGACATGGTTGCTCCTAGGAAGTTGCACGTCTTCACTCTAAACCTAGAATATAGATGAAGATCTTCTTTCTAGCAGAAATAAGGCAAGGCAGCAGAGATCCCAACAAGATTAAATATTAAATTTCAAAGCTGAGAATGAATCAAAGGCCTGAAAAATAAGTACATTTTAGAGATCTAGGCAGGCAAGTTCCCAGAGTGCAGCTGTCAGGGAATTTAAGATCCGAAATATTTCTTCCTGCCCGATAATGTTTAAACCTTTTTATTCATTTCAGTAACTATTTCTTGAGTAATTATTGTGAGCCAGAAGTTGAACTATGTGTGGGATAGAGCCATAAACAAGGTCAACATCGTCTCCTTTGCTATGGATTTTACGGTCTATCATGTATATTACTTGTTTTGCTTTCCCTTATTAGACCACAGACTTTATTTTTTAAATTGAGAGACAGGGTCTTGCTGTATTGCTCAGGCTGGAGTGCAGTGGCATGATCATAGCTCACTGCAGCCTTGAACTCCTGGTTGGGCTCAAGTGATCCTCCTGCTTCAGCCTTCCAAAGCATTGGGATCACAGGTGTGAGCCACTGCACCCAGCCTAGACTACAGACTTTTTGAGGACAAGACTTATATTGTATTCATCTTCTTAATTGCCTCACATCTAGCACAGTGGTTTACACATAGTTAATACTCAACAAAGTTTATGGAATTAATGAATGACTTGACTGAATAAATGAAGTTAGTTCTGATACTAATACAGTGATCCTTTATACTTTTTATGAGCAAAAGTAGTCCCAGACCCAAAATTAGAGAAAAATAAGAGGTCTACAGGTGTTCCATGTTCACAGTTAGAATCAGGACAGAGGGGGTGGGATTACAGAGAGACTTTGGCACCAGGAAGTGTTAATGCGATATATATTTAGCACATGGATTCTAAATATTTCACAGCTGAGACTACAGTAGGATTGCCTGGATTAGAGCCATGACGGAGACTTTGCCACAGGAAAAAGACAAAGTAAATGTTTGAGACTGAACCTACTGTTAACTAAAATAAGTGACACAATAAAATTTTGTGTGTAGAAGGTATTTTTAGCCTCCTTTACATGTATCACACATGTTTGGGTGATGAACCATCTTATTTCTCTTTTAACTTTCATTTACCCTTCAGGATACAGCTCAGCTTCTTTTCTAGGAAACATCCTTTGATCATCTTTCTGACTTGCCCTCATCTGAACTCAATGCCCTATACTGCTTTGAATAGTCCCCCCACCCACCCCCAAATTAATGTCTACCGGGAAACTGTGGAGGTGACCTTATTTGGAAATGAGTACTTTCAGACCGAATCAAGTTAAGATTAGATCATACTGGATTAGGGTGGGTACCAAATTCAGTACGACTGGTGTCCTTCTAAGGAAGGGGAAATTTGGACACACACAGAAGAGAAAGCCATATGAAGATGAAGGTAGAGATCAGAGTGATGCATCTACAGGCCAAAGAATGCCAGAGATTCTCAGCAGCTACCAGAGGCTAGAAGATGGAGGAAGGATGTTTCCTTAGAGATTTCAGGGGAAAGGTGGCCCTGTTGACACCTTGATTTTGAACTTCCAGTCTCCAGAACTATGAAAGCATACATTTCTGCTACTTGGTGTGTAGTGATGTGATACAGCAGCCCTAGGAAATGAGTAGAGAGCCCTCTCCTCTTACATTCACCTATGCCCAACACTGCCACACCATATGGGATATGTCTTTTCGTGTATATGTCTCCGTTCCCAGATTATGACTTCTTGGAGAGAAAAGCATAGCTTACTAATTTCTGTGTCCTCAGCACCTAACACACTATCTGTCAAAATAAATGTTATTAAAGTAAACCAATCAAGCCAGGACTGGCAATTCCAAATGTCCAACAAAATTCAAATTTGCCATGCCTGCCAAAATTTCAAATTCCCACTAACCCATGTCAAAGCCATGCCCATTCCCCTAGAATTAGCCTACATATTCCACGGTGAGGAGTAGGAGAGAAGTAACAAAATATGGAAAAGCAAATTTATTACTACTTTGTAAAGCCTTTAGTAGATGAAAAACCTTTCAATCCACACAGATTCTGTAGACAGCAAAAGTTAGAAATGAAATTCTTTACGGTAAACATACTGCTAACCACTCCCCTAAGCAGTTGTGTGTGAAAAACAAACAAAAAGAAACCTGTAGCGCTTCTCATTTGCCAGGCAGTGAAAATAGAGAGAAACTGAGTTTGCTTAAATACACCATGAAACTAATTTTGACAGAAATATCACCATATTTTTGCAGAAATACAGCTGACATGTCAGAAAGACTTCTCTGAAGCTTCACCTAGAGATGTTCACAAGTTGACTAGTTGGATTTAGAGCTACAAAAGAAATACCCCTATTACAACCTAAGAGGAAAATAATTTCCATGAAGACAGTGTGACGTGTCCTTGTTCAAAACAAAGAAGGAAGAATCATTAAGCACATCATTCCCTCAAGTCCCTCAAGTATCTGGCAGGAACATATAATTGGTTGAGTCAGGCCACATGCCCGTGCTTTTGCCAGAGAGAAGGGACAAGAATTATCTATCCACCTTTACCTATCGTGGTAAGAGGGGAGGACATGTCTCCATGTATTTGCCCCAAATAAGAAAACTTTTATATATCTAAATATAGTTTTCTGTATTTTTGCAATTACATATTTATAATAATTTTTGAAATTATATAATAATGTATATTTTTATATATTTGTATTGTATATGATACATATATGTGTATAATGCATGTATATTAAAAAATCTTTTTTTTTTAAAACAGGGTCTCTCTCTGTTGCCCAGGCTGGAGTGCAGTGGTACAATCAAGGCTCACTGCAGCCTTGACCTCTCAGGCCCAAGTGATCTCCTCCCAAGTAGCTGGGACCACAGGTGTCCTCCACTGTAACTGACTAGTTTTTTAAAATTTGTAGAGACAGAGTCTGCCTATGATGGCCAGGCTCATCTCAAACCCCTGGACTCAACTGATCCTTCCACAGCGGCATCCCAAAGTGCTGGGATTATAGGCCCAAAAATCTTTAACACACAAAAAAGTTTATTCTTGGATCATTTAAATGGGTATTCCTGACTCGTTGGAAGTGTTCTTTCAAGCAGTAATGTTTTGGGACCCAGGTTCCTTCCATCTTGTGACTCTGCCATTTTCAACTGTTTCCAAGGGGCCTAAACTTATTTGCATTAATCTGGAAGAAGAGGAAAGAAAGCACGTGGATAATCACTCCTGGGAGGCTCATAAGAGGACAGACCCAGAAGTGTATACATCACATCTGCGCACATTCCATGCACCAGGACTCAGTCTCATGGCCACTTCTAATTGGAACCGTTCCTTGGAAACCATGTAGGTGTCCAGGAAGAAGAGGAACCCAGTTTGGTGAACAGCCAACACGGTCTCTGTTTTATTATCTACAATAATTATTGTCCACTACAACATCTCAATTTTTTATGAAGTCTTAAATAGAAAGAAGTGAAATATCATGATCAAGCTTTGCAAGAATTAGGTAAATCTATTAAGTCCCAAAAGCAATAGTTGAAAGAAAAAAAAAACTGAATTAAAAAAAGATTTATTGAAAAATGTGAACTTTGATAAAAACAGGGCCTGCAAATATTTAGAATCCCATCAAACATTTCGATGGTGTTTTTCTAACTTTCTTCTCAATGTTTGTTATTAAGAAACTCATGATTAATATATTAGTCATTGATTAATCAATATGTTGCTCAGAGTTCATTATTTTATCAAAAAAATCTCATTTCCAATCAAAGTTTAAAATTTAAAATAATATAAATATAACAGATGACAGCAATTTTAATTGAGATTTAGTTGAAACTGCAGGCTCCCTTATAAAAAGCTTAGTTGGTCAGACAGAGTGGCTTACGCCTGTTATCCCAGCAATTTGGGAGGCTGAGGTGGGCAGATAGCTTGAGCCCGGGATTTCGAGACCAGCCTGAGCAACATGGAGAAAGCCCATCTCTACAAAAAAATACAAAAAAAAAATTAGCTGGGCATGGTAGCAGAGGCCTGTAGTCCCAGTTACTCTGGAAGCTGAAGTAGGAGAATCACCTGAGCCCAGAAAGTCAACACTGCAGTGAGCCCGGATCATGCCACTGCACTCCAGCCTGTGCAACACGCGTGAGACCCTGTCTCCAAAATAAATAAATTAATTAATTAAAAAATAAAAAACTTAGTTGTCAACCTTAGGTTACCAATTTTTGCTATGAGAATGGCTGAAGCTACACAACCACAATTTTGATCAAACCAACTGACCTTTCTGATAGCGTCCATAGCAAAGCTACAAAGTCTTGGTGTTTCTTGGACTGATGTAGTATAGCAGGCCTTATGGATCAACTGAAGGAAAGCTAAGTTCAGTGTGATATTTGAAACCGTTCTCTCTTTGTGCATCTTGGCACTGCCTACGTTTTTTTATTTTATTGTTGCTGTTGTTTTTAAATCCGTGTTTCTATACTGTCTTTTCCTGCAATTAAGATTAAGGTAGCCAGGCGGGGACTATGTCTAAATTGTTTATCTTTAATATATAAAGGAAAGATTGTCATCAGCCTGCTTAAAAGATACCATATACGAACTCAAACAAGATCAGCCTTTGGTAATTCTAGCTTCTGATGTAGCTTTTCTTTTTTTCTGTTTTCTTTTCAGCTAATGTATGACCCTAATAAATTACCACTCTAATTGGGTGTTTGCTCAGTCAATTAAAAAATAGAGTTATTTAGGAGGGCAAATGAGTTAATAAGACCTTTTGTTTTTCTTAAGGCATCTCTTAAAACCTAAACATTAATTACAAACCATTATTACAAACCTTCTTCCCTTATTTGATGACATCTGTGGCTAAATGTTTGGGCCTTTCTTTGTGTGTAAGTTATTGCGTTAAGTACTGCCAGATCAAATAAGTGGTATGTGCTTTATTAAATATGCTATTCAGCAGGTGAGGTTTGAAAAATTAGAAAGGATGCCCACACTGTTTTGTTTTGACCTACTCTGTGCGTGTGTGTGTGTATGTGTCTATTTTGGTTTGTTTTGAGTGTCTTACATAGTAAATTGCCCTAAGATTGCTCAGTAACACAACTTCATGCTCTGGTAAGGTGGGGTAACATTTGCTTCTTCTCTAAAGTTAGTCAGCAGAGAGCGTATAATAGAACAAAGATGAGGAAAGCAGGAGTTGATGTTAACATAGAGACTGCCTTTTATGTCTTCCTGGATTCCGCAGAGAAGAATTGCAGCCTCATTACTGAGCAATGAATGTTTCCGGTTATTTTGGGTGTGGAAGCAAATGAGAAGGGGAGAGGGGAAAGCCAGCAGCAGGCTTGGACGGCTAACTAATCTATTACAGTCTGGGGAGATGCTTAAATGAGTGAAGCAATTAAAATCAACACACCTGGGACACCAGGGGAAAAAACTGGAGAGGAGTAATTAATGAAAATCCAAACACATAAACAGTTGTAGTATCTACATGAAGCCTGCGAAGTTGGTGGTTCAGCCAGGCATGAAGGTGTCTTACTCCCTTACTGAAAAACAAGTAAACGTACCCTACAACACACACAAATGATTTGTGTACAGATGCTGACATGGCTTCCAATTTACCCATCCCACATACACAAATAGCTTATGCACTTTAATGGGCAGTATATATGTTTATACCAAAAAAAAAGAACGCATAGAGAACGATTGTTTTGCTTCAGTGTTTGGTGAATGTTGATGGAACTTAGTAAAATAGAACATTTATGACCATGAGAAATGGCTCTCTGGGGAGTCATTTCCCTGCCCCTGGCTGAAGGTAAAAGGCTACAGTGACAGCACTAGGTAAGAGAAGGACAGAACAATAGGTTCTGCAAGTTTGAGAAGCAGAGGCTGCTCTGACTGGGTGGGTGGTAAGAGCATCAGTCCTGAGCAGCACATAACTCAGAGAGAAGTGATGGATTCATGTGGAATGTGGACATAACAAAGAGGGTAAAGCAAGAGCAAATTATGAAAGTGCACTTGAATCACCCAGTGTGCTGAGGACTTTTCCTGCCAACAAGATTCCACTATTGAAAAGCCACACGCCTGGTGGATTTCCTGATCAAATCCAGAACACTAAGTAACACGAACTAACCCAATGATATAACCCAAACCAGACTCCACCAGGCGATTGGCTGACTGAATCAATTAGAAAACGAGGAGTTTTTTCATCCTTTTAATTGAAATAATTAATTTTGTTGTTTGAGTTAAAAAGGATTTTAATATAGTTAAATCATTGTGCCAGTGTATTCCAGCTGTTTCACTGCCAAAACTGGGGGCAGGGGCTGCTTCAGTTTCTCTGCCTTCTCTTTGTGATGACCAAGTTATAAAGGTATCTGTTGCACTGAACTTGTAAATTCACATTATTCTTATATTTCTTGATCCTGAGTTATTTGGCATCCTTTTGTCTGTGAGCAGAAAGTCCTTGATTTTCTTAATTTTGAGAGGCATGGCGACAAGACAGGCCTGCACCAGCAGTGCCAGGGAAACACCCTTTTCCCCTTTCACAAGAGTGTTTAAAAAACCTCAAGACTCTCCTTTGCTCTGTATTTCATTTCGAAGTCACAAAGCAAAAAAAATGGACTCTGACTAAGTTTAAATTCTACTCTTTCTTGCTGCCTACCTTGGCGATGTTCTTATATTTATTTCATTTTCCATTCACCTGACAAGCCCCTGGCAGTCTCTGTGGACAGTTTTGAAGTCACCTGCCTGGTCACTGTATCTCAGACTCACACACAGGTAACAGCCTGAGAAAAGCACTGATGAGTGAAAGGCCCACTTTAGACCCTCATATCCCAGCATCCTGAGAGCAGGGCACCCCTCGGAGCCCCGGTGACCAGACAGGGATGTCCGACGGGTAACCACAACAGAACTTGCCAGGACCTCCTTGGTTCTGAGGATTCATGACTGGCTTTGACACTGGGTGGAGGATGATCAAAAGCCCTTCAAAAATCAAGCTCCATTGTCTTTCATCTTTTCTAATCCAGTGTTTTCCCAACTGCCCCCTGCCAGGATAGGGACTGTCAACACTGTATTGCTCCTAGCTCCTCATACTTTAAGTGGTGGTGGAGGGGAAGTTGAATCTAAGTTCTTTAAACACACACACACACACACACACACACACATACATAGATATATATGCACTTATAATTAAAAGATTTTTATTCTATATAATAGTGAATCCTAAATCTGTTAATCATTGGATTTCTTTGATCACATAAGGTGGTTTTTCAAAAAATATCAATTCCTAGGATCCCAATCCTAGCATCTCAACTAAGACCCCAGCCTGAACCCCTGGGCCTGGGATCAAACTCAGCAATGTGGAATTTTAGTGCTCCCCAGATGATTCTAATGATCACTAATATTTACGAACCTGAGACTTAATTTGGTTATTTTTTATATTTATTTATTTATTTAGAGACAGAGTCTCACTCTGTTGCCCAGGCTAGAGTGCCATGGCACGATCTTGGCTCACTGCAACCTCCACCTCCCAGGTTCGAGCAATTCTCCTGCCTCAGCCCCCCAAGTAGCTGGAATTACAAGCGTCACCACGACACCCGGCTAATTGTTTGTATTTTTAGTAGATACAGGGTTTCATCATGTTGGCCAGGATGGTATTGAACTCCTGACCTCAGATAATCCACCCGCCTAGGCCTCCCAAAGTGCTAGGATTACAGGCGTGAGCCACCACGCCCGGCAATTTAGTTATTTATTAAACCAAATATTTTAAAATGTATCTTTGGAAATTCCATTTAGAACGTATTGCTTGCACTTCACTCCTGATTCCAATACTTTACCAAGTCACACGATCTCCTTCCCCTTTCTTCAAACATGTGGTTTACAGTTGTGGCAAATAGAGGCCTGAGAAAGGATTCCTTTAGTTCCCTTTTTACTAAACTTGTGCGATAACATAACACCTTAAATCAAAAAGAAATTCATAATTCTACTTTTTTACCACCCCCCAGATCATATCCTATTATCTCAAGGGATATTGTAAAATTTTTGAAATGAAATTCCTCTGAGTTCCTTAAATTTCTAACATTTGAAAAACACTGCTTTAGATTCAAGGAAAGAATTCAAGGCTTCTCTTCCACTGTCTCCTCTACCCACCCTCCCACCCTGGCCCCATCTCAGAGCCACTCCCTTGGAGGACTGCATTCTTTTCCATCGAGGTCCGGTCGAGAAAATGGACACCACACTAGGTATTTTAACAAAGGGAATTTGATATGGGAAGTTTATTACAGATGTTGAAAGGCTAAAAAGCAAAGAGGCACTAAGATAACAGAGATAAGTAAGAAGCAACTACCACTCTTAGGGAAGAGGTTGGAATTTCCAGAACTGTAAGTTGGATGAGAGCCTCATAGAGTAGGGACCCATGTCTTGAGGTGGGGCCACTGCCAAGTCATTCCTGATACATCAGGAGCTTGTAGGACAGGTTTCCTGGATCTGGGGCTCTGACCTCCGACAGAGGCACTAGCTGGAGTCCACTGCTCCTTCAGACAGATTGCAGCGAGGTTCTAAGAGCAAGGAAAGAAGCTGAAGACAGAAGATGACTAGTGCTGCCCAGAGAAAGGCCACTGATAGGGTGACACCTAGAAACAGCAAGCAAACAGAAAGAAGGAAAATCCCCATCCCTCCTCCTGCAGTCCAGAGTCCCTATAGGGCATCCTAAGAGGAAGCTCACTGACCAGAGTGAAATGCACTTTTCAGAGTCTTGGCCCCTGCATCACACAGCAGAGTGTACAGGGCGGGCTATGTCACTGAGATTAATCCAGCACAGGATCAGACACTCTCTTGGGTCAGAAGAGCAGCAGAACTTGCATTGGTAAACACAACAAGCTTAAAAGCTTCTGTTTTCATGACTATGTTTTTTGGAAGGTCAAATAAGTTTGGGAGAACTATCTTTATAATTTGGAGTATCACAAAGTCTATTAGTATATTAAAGGATCAGAGAAGTCTTGCAGTAAAGGAACCTGCTTTATTTTGTTTAATTATTTCTAAAATTTATTCAGTGTGAATTCCTTTCCCCCCAACACACATATAATATTCCTCAGAACATGCAAACTGTTCTAAACGCTGCTGTAAAAAAAAGTTACTAAAGTCCAAACTGCTTTTGTTGGTTTGCTTCTAAAGCTAGGAAAAAGAGAAAAGAATATGTATATAGGTGAAATCAAATAATTGGGAAGAAAAACAGAATATCTGCAAAGCATTAAATCCAATTCTATTTTTTTCATGCTTTCTGATATCTGTAAAAGGGAGATCCTCCTCTGCCCTTTACCACACCATTAGAGAAAAAATTCCTCATGTAATCCTCAGATAAATCATGAACCACAAGCTATAACAAAGACCACCAGCTTCAACCAAATCTAAGAGAACAGGGTAGTGTTACGTGAATCTGTACAAATAAATCACACAGCACTCTGAGATGCCCAGCTGCCTTAAACATATAGGGTAGCTTGAAAATTATCCTGCAGGGCAAAGAGTGGCTGTATTTCTACTCAAGAAGGTAAAAAGAAACTCTACTCTCTCCCTTTCTATACATTTTAGGACTATGACTAGTTTCCACTCCCTCCATGCCTGCCTCAGACAGGAGGAGGCACCTGACAGAACCGAAACCTAGAGTGTGGCACACGGTAAACTCTGGGGAGCTGGGCTGGAAGGTCATGTAGACACAGGGGCTGAGGCCAGCATTCAGCAGATACCGGCGAATGGGTAGAAAGTGGGTAGAAAGAGTTATCCACAAAGACAGATACTGAGAGAAAAGGAATGACCGGGATGGAGGGAGTGGGGAGAGAGAGGAGAGGAGGAAGAAGGAGGAGAAGGAAGGGAGGAGAGGGAGGAGAAGGAGGAGTAAGGGGAGGAAGAGGAAGAGGAATCTCCCTTTTATAGATGTCAGGAAACATGAAAGAGGAAGGAAGGAAGGAAGGGAAGGAGGGAGGGAGGGGGGGAGGAAGGAAGGAAGGAAGAAAGAAGGGGAATAAGGAAGGAAGGAAAGAAGGAAGAAAGGAAAGAAGGACCTGTAAAGTAGATAGAAAGAGGGAGGGAGGGAGGGAAAAATTACTGCTGGCTGATTTTCCAGATCCCATGATACTGGCTCTAAATTCTTCCTACTCAACTAGAATGCTTCATTTGACAACATCACAATGTGCAACCACTATATGGATCCTCATCAAGTTATGCTAATCTGGCTTTTACCTCTAAGTTGGATTTTGTCCATGAAGACAAGTGATTCCTGTCTGGAAATCTGGAAGTTTCTTAAGCAAACAGTTTGAATTGATTTTATTTATTTAATTGACTATTCCATTCCTTATCAAAAAACAGGTACCAAAAAGTTCCAAACAGTTGAATGTAGATGAAAGTAACCATCACATGTCTTCAACACACCTCCTTGCATGGTGATGTATTACCTACAGACCTGGCATGACACTAATTCATACTATGATAAAACATCAAGGCCCAATTCTAGTGCTAAGAAACTTTCTGTCCCATTCATTGGGAAGATGATCAGACAGAAGACCCTGGAAGTTTTGCCTCTTATACTCACATAACAAAGGGCAGACATTCCTGGGGCAGAGATGAGAGAAACCAACTCTAGTTAAATATTTATGGTTCAAGGCATTGAAATTTGCTATTAATGCCCCAGCATAGTCTCTTTTATTGGATCTGGCTTCACTTCACAGGCAAAGCAATACCTCTGACTATTGCCCCAGCAAGCTTCCAATCACAGACTTCTCTAAAGGTGACTTATAAACAGGTACTTATATTTGTGTATTTTTGCCTTAGAGTACACACCACATCTTCCACCTTCTAAATTCATTGGGTTTGTCATGCTTCACTTTCATTGGGTTCTTGCTGTTTCTACCCTTTTGGAATTAATCAGTCTGCTTTCCAAACTCACTTTCAGTTGGAGTACAGACTGAAACTTCCCTTTGCCCGCTGGTCCACAGTCAAAGGCCAGGAGCCCTGCCCACTCCCATGCTCAGTTCCCCTGCTTGAACCCCAGCCTATGCCACAGGAAGTGGTCCCTCAAATAACATGCAGTACCCCTTTGCCCATCAGCAGAACTCTGTTTGCCTTTTCTCTTTAACAATTTTAAACATACTTCTTTTCTTTTTAAAAATTATTTTAGATTCCAGTGGTACCTGTGCAAGTTTGTCACATGGGGGTACTGCATCATGCTGGGGTTTGGGCTTCTACTGAACCCATCATCCAAATCATGAACATTGTACCCACTAGGTAGTTTAGGAAGTTTTTCAAATCTTGCCCTTTTGGAGTCCCCACTGTCTATTATTTTCATCTTTGTAAACATACTATTTTCTAGTCTCTTTCTAAATGAGGATCTAATTATAGTGGCTGTTTTTTCTGATGACTATAGATTGTTTTTCCCTGTATTTTCTCTCCTCTCTCTCTTTTTTTTTTTTTTTTTTTTTTTTTTTTTTTTTTTTGAGACAGGGTCTCACTCTGTCACCCAGGCTGGAGTACAGTGGCATGATCATGGCTTACCATAGCATCTACCTCCCAGGCTTAGGTGATTCTCTCACTTAAGCCTCCCAAGTAGCTGGGACTAGAGGTGCATGCCACCATACCTGGCTAATTTTTGTATTTTTTGTGGAGACAGCATGTTGCTGTCTCTACATGTTTCAGCATGTTGCCCAGGCAGGTCTCAAACTCCTGGGCTCAAGTGATCCTCCTGCCTGGGCCTCCTACAGTGCTGGGATTACAGGCATATGCCAGCATGCCCTGCCTTTCCTGTATTTTGTAATTTAGAATTGTGAGTTCATGTTGGGTGGCACATTACCTATAGGACTCCTGTGCAACCTAGGTTGAAAATAGGTCTTCCTAGAGAAGGCTTTTAGTCACTCATATTAGGGGGCACCAGTATTGTTATCAACCTGAGAATGCTTTTTACATTATTTTGTGGAGAACCTAGGTGTCATCCAGATAGTAAAAACTCAAACCCTAAACCTGAGTGAGAGCAGCCTAGGGTTCAGGTTTTCTAATATCCTCAGGATTTTCCTTTGCTTCCTCTTTTCCTAGTAGATCAGGCCAAGCACAAAAGTTTGTCTCCTACTGGGAGAAGATAAACATTTTCAGTTCCCCTGCTTCACAGATCTACAGTAATTCAAAAGTTCTTTATTTAAGGGTCTTAGGCCTAAATTTCTGCCTTTCATGGGCCCAAAGATTTGTCTCCTGTACTTTCATGGCCATTAAAATCCAAACCCATTGTTAATTATACTAACAAAAAAAAAAAACCCCATAGCCATCAAAAGATCAGTTTGCAGGGTATTTTCCTTACTTTCTTTGTAGCATTTAAAAGCATGCTTATTATATTTTAGCTTATCTAAGTGATTTATAGTAAGAGAGCTTTCAGATGAACTTTGCAACATTGCTAGAAATCAAGGCTAATGTTATACTTTGAACATTTTTGTTCTTATTATATGTCAGGATTCCTTTGGATATGGAGTCCCTTCTGGAAGTGGACTGGTTTGATAACCACGTTTGATTCCTTATAGACTTACATTGAAAATGTCTTCTTAGGCAAAGTGAAAAGAAAATTTGTGCAATTATGTGCCTGTCTCAATCGACAATACAATCCATATGGAGAGAGCAGCTCCTCCTTCTGCTCACCCCTCACGAACATGGTTCAAAATTTTCTCAGGATGGGTTCAGTGGCTCATTCCTATAATCACAAGCTTTGGGAAGCTAAGGTAGGAAGATCACTTGATGCCAAGAGTTTGAGACCAGGCTGCACAACATAGCAAGACCCTGTCTCTACATAAAAAATAAAATAAAATTAGCCAGGCATGGTGGTATGGACCTATCGTCCCAACTACTTAGGAGGCTAAAGTGAGAGGATTGCTTGAGCCCAAGAGTTTGAAAGTTTGAAGCTATGGTAAGCTATGATGGCACCACTGCACTCCAACCTGGGTGACAGAACAAGACTTTGTCTCAAAAAAAAAATTTTTTTTCTCATACCCTCCAAAACAAAACAAGAATGGTTTCTTACTAGAAAGGTTCCTTGAAATCAGTTTTGCAAAAATAAAAAGAATGGAACAACTCATTCTCAAAGAAATCCAGCTGTCCCTGGGGAAATCAGGATTTAGATCTTAATTCTAATATTTGGAATTCTTCTTTCCATTTTCTATTTTTCTTTGGTATGACTTTAATAGACATCTTTGAGTGGGAACATTACAAGATCATGTCTTTACAACACCAAAATTAACTTTCAATTTGATCAATTTAGTCAAACCCAACAATACATTTTTTAAAAGTATACTATATTATTGAATTGAGTAATAATAATTAGAGGGATTATTTAGAAAAAAATTAAGAGTGATCTTGGAAAAGTGAGTAAGGGAATGCAAATTTACATGTTGGTTAGAATATTCAGAAGGCCTTATGATTTTTGAATTTTAGCAACGCTATTTCTATCAAAATTTTACAGATCTCCCTTAAAAAGGTATTGTTTAGCCTCTATTTTACATCTAATGTACTGGTTACATCCACCACATAATAGGTGGTAGGCACCTATTTCACTGGTTACCCATGCAGTCAGAGAGCATTTGGATCTAGCCTAAATTCTTCCTTCTGCAATTCAAATGTATTTCCTCTGGCCCTATTCTTAATGGAGATCAGATTCTTACAAACAACCCTCCTGTTATTGAAGGCTCCCCTCTTTTTCATGCATTCCATTTCATTGTCTTAGGTGTACAGCCTCCATGAAGGATGTCCTGAAGGGGAGAGTTCAAGATCAAATAATATGTCTCTCTTCATGACCTAACAAATATAATTTTCTTCTTTCTGGTTACATTAACAGTGAGAATTTCTCTTCAAATAACACATGGAAGCCTAAGGTGCCACAGAAAGTGTACCATTTTAAACCGCACAGAGGCTTCAAACGGTTACTCCAGTAAACGTTTCCCCAGCAATGCTGTTTGTTGAATAATTATAGTTTGAGTTTTTCTGTCATCAAAATCAAAGAAAAAAGTTCTGACTATTTCTGACATGAATTGTATTGTTAAGGGGTAAAGTGTGATTCCCTTTCTGTCTCCCTTTGACCTGTTTCCAAAGTGAAGTTAAATGGAGTGTTAACCCAAAATCAGTCAATCTGGACACATTCTATCACATGTATTCACCATCTATCCTGTATCCCTGCTCTGTTCCACCCCTCCACCCCAAACATATGCATAAAGTCTTTCTTTGATCTTCAATATTGATTCTTGTGTCTAACATTTTCTGATATTTACACACTTTTATTTATACATATGCATAGGTCGTCTATACATATGTCCACTTAATCCCAAAGTAACCATTCCAAAAGAGCAGAGGACAAATCATTAATAACTCTAATATCTGCTAAGTATTAAGTAGTTCTTATATTCCAGGATTTCTGTTTGGTGCTTCATATAAGTTACCATACTTAACTCTTTTAGCAACCTGCTATAAGTTTAATTGTGTCCCCAGCAAAAACATATGTTAGAGTCCTAACTCCCACTACCTCAGAGAAGGAGGGCCAGATATGCCAAGAAAAGGCCATTACTTATAGAGGTGTGGGCTGTCCAGTCCATGAGGGTGCCTGGCCAGAGCAGCAAGTGCAGCTAAGATTCAGTCTGCGCTCCTCCTACCAGGCTGTGTGCCATGGAGCTGCACCATGTCTGACCAGCAAAAGGTGCCTCTTCCCATAGGCTATGTGTGGCCCTATGCAAGAAATTATTATCTCAAGATCACGGCATTCGCATTGGACTCTCAGACAAGATGCAGAATAAAAAGATCTTTGGTCATTGTATAATTAGAAAGCAGTATTTTATAAACATGATGGTTCTATGCTTTTGAGATTCTTTTTGTTTTTCTTCAGTTTTTCCTTTACCTTTTGTTGCTAGTGTTGAAAAATCCCTTTTGTTGAGCTAAAGAAGAAATGCATTTCTTGTTTTTGCTTTTTCCACATTGAAACCAAACTTCAAGAGGAAAAACATACCACACACAAACTGTATGAACTGCTAGACAACAGATAGGCAGAAATACATACCAGTGATGTGCCAGGGCTCACAAATTAGTCAGATCAACATGTGAAGCCCAGCTCTGGGGTGCAAATGGGGCAAACTAACCTCCTAAGTCTCATTTTCCTCACTGGAAAAGTCACTCAACACATTTTTACTAGGCAGTGCCTGGCCGTGTTTTAGCATTCCCAGGTTAGGGTCTATATGCTCACGAAGATTAAATTCTAGATTAGGGTGGTAAAAAAGGGGAAGACAGACAATGCTAAAACATGCATATAATTTAATTTGCAAAATCCTCCTCCTCACAAATACATCAGTATGCATTTCTCTTTTGCATTTCTTGGTATCTTATTAGCCAGAGAGCCATTGATCTGCAAGGGTACCAGGGAGAGATCAAAGTAAAGCAACAGGAATGCAAAGTTATTTAAAGAGTTAATATTTAGTTTCTGGCATCCAAATAAGCTTTCCAAATCAACAGCAAGAAAATAATTCTTGATGCCAGGTAAGGTGCCTCACATCTGTAATCCCAGCACTTTAGGAGGCCAAGGCAGAAGGACTGCTTGAGCCCAGGAGTTCAAGACCAGCATGGGAAACACAGTGAGAACTTGTCTCCACAAGTACTAATTTTTTAAAAGTTAGCTGGGTGTGGAGGAGCCCACATGTACTTCCAGCTACTAGAGAGGCTGAGATGGGAGGATTGCTTGAGCCTAGGGAGTTGAGGCTGCATTGAGCCATGATCGTGCCACTGCACTCCAGCCTGGGCAACAGAGAAAGACCCTGTCTCAATAAAATAAAAATAAATAGGACTGGCTGACTAGATCACAGACTTTATGTATACTGGGCATCTACTTACACCTGGAGTAGGGACGCAGATATGTGGTGGATGGAGTTGAAAGTACAAGAAGTCGGGGAGGGGAGGAGAAGAGGAAATCAGACACCAGTGTTTTTTTTTCTCTGCTTCATTTCCTGGGACCCAACCTCAAACATCCGGATGAATGAGGAGAAACCTGGGCACATTGGGGTTTGTGGCTGACTTCTACAGATGTAGTACAGACAGTACCAAACAGGGCTGCAAGGTAAACAACAGGAAGCCCAGTTAAATTTGAATTTCAAGTAAACATAAATAATTTGTATTATAAGTATGTCCCATTCAATATTTGGGACATACATTTTTTCCACTGTTTCTCTGAAATTCAAATGTAACTGGACTTCCTATATTTATATTTGTGAAATCTGGCAAACTTACCCCAGGAGAACTGTTAGCTTGGGGCCTCAGCCCCCCATGGCATGGGCATGATGGCATAGAAGTGGCAGTGGGAGTGTTGACAGCTAGGCCTAAGGAAGCATTCTTGCTCAATGTGTGGAGTTCCTGGATTGTCTGGCCCATTGTAATGCTCAATAAATATTGCCTATTACTATCATTATAGCAATCAGTGGAACACCCTCTTAGGTCCCTGGAGATATGGGAGCAGGGGAGGGAGAAGAATGCAGTAGACAAGAATAGAAGAAATGAGCTAATATTTTTCCATGAGTGAATTGGCACTGGCAAGGCTCCTATTGGATAAAAGATTGATGAGGCATTCTGGTGTCAGGAACGAATGTTCAGAATCCAGCCCTCATGCTGATCAGAGAGTCTCATTGGGCCCTGGGCCAGTGGACTAAAAGAATACAGAGCTCTAACAGCACAAAGAACTATAGGTCTGGAAATAGAGTAGTCCATCATACCTGCCCCCTAGGGAACACAGGAAGAGATCCAGTATATGTGTGAGAGACACAGAGTGGATATCTTTTAAAATAAGTGGGGTGAATTAGGTTTACTGCATTGGAAAACTACTGGAAAGCCAGCTACCAATTAAAAGGACCAGAAAATTCCTTGCTGTTGACTCAAACTCAAGAAAAGCATACAGTGATCTTTTTGAACAGCTTTGCCTTCTCAGTTTATGGCAAAATCCTCCTAATTAGTAATGTGAAGTCTTTTGGAAAATGAAAAGAATGTCCTAAAACCAAATTAAAAAGGCAAAACGGTGGTCATGAAATTGACAACTTACTGGTAACTCTGCCTTTTTTGCCCTGTGAAAATGCACTTTTACTTATGGATTACTCAGCCTTAAATTTTTCCAATGATGTTACAGAACCATGAAAGTATTTCCACACCAGCATATTCCTGTCAGCTAAGAAGTCATAAAGTGTATATGTAATCTTTTTCCCAATGATTGGCATAGAAACTTGGAAAGTTGGCAGAAATAAATGATGACTGACAATTTCTACATAGCATCTTATTGTGCTTGGGTTTACAAAGTCATTCAACATGATATGGGCTTCACACATTTATTTTGTTTTATTTTATTTTTTTTATTTTATTTATTTTATTTTATTTTAAGATGGAGTCTCACTCTGTCACCCAAGCTGGTGCGATCTCGGCTTGCCACAACCTCTGTCCCCCGGGTTCAAGCAATTATCCTGTCTCAGCCTCCCAAGTAGCTGGGATTACAGGCCCATGCCACTATGCCCAGCTAATTCTTGTATTTTTAGTAGAGACGGAGTTTCACCATGTTGGCCAGGCTGATCTCTAACTCCTGACCTCAGGAGATCCACCAACCTTGGCCTCCCAAAGTTCTGGGTACAAGCGTGAGCCACCGCGCCCAGCCTAGCTTCATACATTTCTTAAGCACAGTATAGTAGAAAATGGCCTTGCATATAGTATGGTCCAGAAGGTAGTCCTGCATCAGTTGCTCTTTAGAGCAATGATCTGCGCCAGTCAAATGCATCCTGGCCTCATGTATCCAAGGTTTATATCATCTGCTTTTAATAAGGCTACTGTGGGTTAGAAGAAACAGCTAATAATATTTTTTATTTCTAAGTGACATGTTGACACACAATGGTATTAATTATTTGTAACAGGCTGAATTGTTGCCTTGTAAATTTTTATATCATAGTTTTGCCATTTTGAGAATAAATACAATTTCTATTTTGTTAAGAAATTAGAGTAAACCAAATAGCTAAATGCTAATAGTATGAAGCACCACAGAGCATGGCTAAATAAGCCATTTATGTTGTCCTTATGTATCTGAAGTTTTTGTGGTCTGCTCAAGTTTTTCCCTAAAAACTTCCCTCAATATGAGCTGTATATTAAGGTTCTGATATGGTTTGACTGTCCCCTCCAAAATCATGTTGAAATTTAATTGCCATTATAAGAGTATTGACAAGTGGGACCTTTAAGAGACAATTAGGTCCTGAAGGCTCTGCCTTCATGAATAAATTTATGCTGTTGTTGGGGGAGTGGGTTAGTTATAATGGGAGTGTGCTCCTGATGAAAGGGTAAGTATTTTCTATTCTTTCTCTTTCTCTTGCATTTGTCACTTGCCTTTCTGCTTTCTGCCATGGGATGACACGACAAGGAGGCCCTCATCAATGGCTGAGCAGACACTAGTACTATGCCTTTGGACTTCCCTGACTCCAGAACCATAAGCCAAATAAACATCTTTTCTTTATAAACTACCCAGTCTGTAATACTCTGTTGTAGCACCAGAAAATGGACTAAGACAGGTTCCATCAGAGGTATTACAGTCACAACAAAATGCTATAAGGAAAAAATAAAAAAAAATTAAAAATAAAAGAGATAAAAGACCAAAAAAAGAGAATTATAGTATATGAAAGTATTGTATTCACAATAAGGATACAAATATAAGGTTTTCTTATTATTAATAGTTTTAAATAAATTTCAAATTTAGAATAATTTCTCCAGATTACCTTCATTTTAACTTTTTTTAGCAAATGCTGTCTTTATCAACCATGCAAGTGAATGTGCTAAACTGATTAGGGAAGACTGGATAAAGTACTGAAATGGTAAAGCAATTTTTCTTGGTAACACTGTTTCATTTCAATAAAAATATCTATAGGTCCAACTAAGTTTTTTGGCCTCTAGAAAAACAATAATGACTTGAAGAGTTAGTCCATGTATGAACTTAGATTTGTGTATCTTAGATGAAGCCTTATTTTTGCATTAAAAACATCTTCAAAAGACATTTACTAAGCAACACTATTGGTGACAAATCAACTCTATAAGCATTAAGTGTGTTATTAAAAATATTTGAAACTAACAAAGTCACTTTTTTAAGAAAATGTACACTTAGTATATTAATAGTTAAGATTTTTTTCTTAACCAATTTAATGTCATGAGGTTCATAGCAGTTTCTTCCCAATTATTTTATGGAGAAAACCAGGTGAATCGTGAATCACCGAAGTATCCTTGAGGTTAGCTGAAACCAATGCCCATCCAAAGAGAAAACATAATCCTTGGAGACTGCTTTTTATAAAACAGTAAATTCCAAGACTCTACAGAGAAAATGTGAATTTAGATCATCTCTGATAGACAATTTTTTCCTTTTGTTTCCAGCTTTATTGAAAAGGTAATTTTTAATTGTCCAGCGTTATAATTATAGCAATTAAAATATAAAATGAAAAGCCAAGATACTGATAATGATTGGTATCATATATGGTCATAGTCATGATAAAACTTTTTCAATTCAAGTTGCTAGATTAGACAAAATGTTAATCTCCTGTCCCTTTTCAAATGGTTTTTAACATCAGATAGAATCATAATACTAAATTCCACTATACAAAGGTCTCTTGTTTAACAATTTAGAATCACTGTTTTTCTTCATTATCCTTCCTTTTGACTTTTTCACATCTAAAGATGTGTCCGCTAGTAATGATCAATGGAAATAGGTGAAATTCAAATGAACACTTATTACAATTCTGGCAAAAGTAAGGATGGGAAGGGATGTGAAGTGAGTGGCTACAATTAGTAACAAATATATGACCCTGAATATAGAAGTCACTCTATAAATCCTTAATTAAATAATTAGGGACCTAATTAATTTTTGCCTTCTGGCCATTATCACATCTAATCAAAAGTTGATTATAACTATAATACCATGTGAAGCTACTCATGATCATAAGTTATATTTTTAAAAAACAATGGGAAAATTAATAACCACTTAAAATGCACACAACTTTATTATTCCAGTCTCACAAAACCTTTGGAAACCACAGCTGTTGATAATGTTTTTGATTTGCCAGATCCTGTAACAGTCCACTTACTTTGCCTTGAACATGGCATTTGTACCACATTAAAGTTTGGCAAGCTTAATCTTTGCTAACCACTGGCAAATGTGAACATGCTATAAAATATAAAAATATGTTTCAGCCAAAGCCATTATCAGGTACATATTTGCTTGGATTTGACTAAGAAACCTCTAATTTGTTCATGCGCACTTGGCATCTTTACATTCTGTGTGATGATCATGCTTGCAATTTATATATTATGTGTCTGACAGCCAACTAAAGCTCTAAGTGCTATCGAGGAAGAAAACAAAAAGGAGAGGAAGAAAGAAATCCTATTTTACTTCTGTTAGTGTGAGAATGAACTTCCATAATCTTTTAGAGGAAAGTCTTCCAGCAGTGATCTTCCCCATCCTCCCACCCTACCTGCCCCATACTAAAGATATTTTTGAAAAGCTGGCATATTCTCTTTCTACATCATCCCGTAAGAGAATCTACCCCTGCATTTATCTGGTGACAATCCTCAGAATAGTGTAAGAACTAAGGTCTCTGGCCCTTTACCAACCCCAAGCTCAAAAAAAACATTATCTCTAATATTCCAACACAATGGAGTTCTTCAGTCTGGAAATCCACATCCTCCATTAAGGTGGCATCGAGCAAGTAGTGTGCGATATTGAAATCATTGTTCTGTTTTGTTCATCCATGCATTTATACAAGGCCAGCAATGTGTGATACATGCTTGAGTTTGTGATTTAGTCTTACTTCTTCCACAATAGGCCTCACAGAAAACTTTTCATTAAATTCCCATTTATTGACTAACTTTCCCATTTAAAAACTCAATAACCTTTCAAATATGGCATCTTACGACATGTTGTGAAGTAGAAAAGGTAGGAATTATGTAATGATTTATCATATTTAATCAAAGGGAATGGCTAATTTTCAGAACAGGACCAGAATTAACATCCCCTCGTCCTAGCTCTCCATCCAGGTCCACCTTTCAGTGTCTTATGACAGGGACCACATTCTATTTACTTTTCAGACCCAGGAGATGGATGCCTGTAATGAATATAAAACACTGAACATAAACATAAAAAAATGCAACAAATCAACCCCCCCCCAACAAACTAAACCAAAACAGAGAAACAGATGCTTCTTCCTAAGAGTCATTTACTGTTCACTGACTCATTCGACAATTTATTGAGCTTCTACTAAGTTCTAGATGCTATCTTTGACATTGTTCACTTCAAGGAGTGAGATAACATGGAAAAGTAGCTATCACAGTGCCTGATGTGTGGGGGGCAATCAATAAAGTACATTTTCTTCCTTCTCAAATGTTTATCCTTGAACTAATCAATCTATCAAAATCCATATGCAATCAAAAGAAAAGTATTCACTTCTGATCCAAAGTCATCATTCCTTTATACCTCCATATCTGTGGTTACATACCATGACATTTAGGCACGAGCTATCAAGCCAGAGAGAATAAACCACACTCAGGCAGAATCATGGCTTATGATTTGCGGTCTGCTGTTTTTTTGTGGTAAAAGGGAAGACGAAAAAGCCAGTCAAGTGTCCCGGTATTAATAGGCTTTATCAGTATATCCTCCTCCCCTGCCCCACCTCACACACTCACACAGACTTTGGGGAGGTGGTATTATTAATCTAGACAAATAGCTTGCAATTGACAATAAGCATTCTACTATCTTCTCTAGTTATTTAAATTTAACTTTCATTTACAAGCAATTTATAGAGACAGACATAGCCTTGAAGCCAACACTTTCTGCCCTAACTTGCATCCTGTTTTCTATTTGCTTTTCTTTTTTTTTTTTTCTGCTTGACTCCCAAGACTAGGTCATATATGAAGGGGAAGCCAATCTGAGGCATCATTAATGTTCAGTTTTCATGATCGACGCTAATCACTACCGCCAAATTGTTCGTGCGGTAATCCACACTGATCACCAAGACATCTAGAATGAATAGATCCTTGTATAAACAGACACAGTAGTTGTAGCTCCAAGATAATTAAAGAACTCATCTATGACCTCTACTGGTCATGTTACCAAAATACAACAGCTACCATTCTTTCAGAAGTGTTTTCATTTATTAAAAATATATTTCTCAGCACCTACTATGTGCCAAGCATTGTTTAAAAGATTGCAGTAAACAAAACACACAAGATCCTTTCCCTCTTAAAATTCAGCAAGGGAGACATTTAAACTATAAACATTATAAGTAAATTCACTGTAGAGTATTTTAGAAGGCAATAGGTGCTTTCAAAAAGAGAAAAAAGTAGATCAAGGTAAAGGGAATCAAAAGTACAGAAAAGGGCCCTTTTCCCCCACTAGGGCCGGGCCTGCAGGTCTCTGTTGAGCCACGGATGTGGGTCTCTGTTCTGCAGGATGGGGTTTGTTAAAGTTGTTAAGAATAAGGCCTAGTTTAAGAGATACCAAGTGAAATTTAGAAGATGACGAAAGGGTAAAACTGATTACTATGCTCAGAAATGCTTGGTGATACAGTATAAAAATAAATACAACACACCCAAATACAGGATGATAGAGATATCATTTGTCAGGTTGCTTATGCCCGTATAGAGGGGGCTATGATAGTCTGCACAAAATATGGTGTGAAGGCCGGCCTGACAAATTATGCTGCAGCGTATTGTACTGGCCTGCTGCTGGCCCGCAGGCTTCTCAATAGGTTAGGCATGGACAAGATCTATGAAGGCCAAGTGGAGGTGACTGGCAATGAATACAATGTGGAAAGCATTGATGGTCAGCCAGGTGCCTTTACCTGTTATTTGGTTGCAGGCCTTGCCAGAACTACCACTGGCAATAAAGTGTTTGGTGCCCTGAAGGGAACTGTGGATGGAGGTTTGTCTAACCCTCACAGTAGCAAACGATTCCTTGGTTTGTCTATCCCTCACAGTACCAAATGAATCCTTGGTTATGATTCTGAAAACAAGGAATTTAATGCAGAAGTACAGCGGAAGCACATCATGGGCCAGAAGTTTGCAGATGACCTGCGCTACTTAATAGAAGAAGATGAAAATGCTTACAAAAAACAGTTCTCTCAATACATAAAGAACAGCGTAACTCCAGACATGATGGAGGAGATGTATAAGAAAGCTCATGCTGCTGTACGAGAGAATCCAGTCTATGAAAAGAAGCCCAAGAAAGAAATTAAAAAGAAGAGGTGGAACTGTCCCAAAATATCCCTTGCTCAGAAGAAAGATTGGGTAGCTCAAGAGAAGGCAAGCTCCCTCAGAGCTCAGGAGCGGGCTGCCGAGAGCTAAACCAAACAATTTTCTATGAGGATTTTTCAGATAAAGACAATAAACTTATGAACAGAAAAAAAAAGACGGAAGAGGTAGAGCTGGAGAAGTACACTGCAGAATTAAATTAGGTGCTCAGGATAAGTGTCAGTGATAGAGTGGAATTCAGCAAAGCCTTGAAGTAGGTGAGAGCCTCAGCCACTACTAACACTAGTGGGTTCTCAAATTAGTTAAATTAGACATTGTATTAGTCTGTTCTCGAATCACTACAAGGAACTACCTAGGACTGGGAAATTTATTAAGAAAAGAGGTTTGATTGAGTCACAGTTCTGCAGGCTATACAGGAAGCATGACTGGGAGGCCTCAGGAAACTTACAACCATGGCAGAAGGGGAAGGGGAAGCAGGCGTGTCTTATATGGCCAGAGAAGAAGAAAGAGAGTGAAGGGGGAATTGTTACACACTTTTAAACAAACAGATCTCATGAGAACTCACTATCACGAGAACAGCAAAGGGGAAGTCCGCCCCACTGGTGATCCAATCACTTCCCACCTGGCCCCTCCTGCAACACTGAGAATTACAATTTGACATGAGATTTGGGTGGGGATACAGAGCCAAACCATATTAGACATCATCCTGGAAGTAGTGTCCATTTTCACAGAGAGTTTCTAAAATGGTTTTGGAGTCAACCAGACTCGTGTTCAAACTCCGTACTGGTCAGCTTTTGGTGCAGCAACAAACAACACCAAATTCTCAATGGTTTTAAAAACTATTTATTTCTTGCTCATGTTTCATGAGGGCTGCAGGTTGACTGTGGGTCAGCTGTGACTCTGATGGGCTCAGCTTTGCTGGATTTGGCTCAGCCACAATTATCGTCTCCTTCCAGGAGCCAGGACTGAAGGAAGAGCAACTCTCTAAGGTGTGCTGTTCTCACGGGGGAGGTCAAGGCTGAAGCAGGTCTCACCAAACCACACCACTGAAAGCTTCTGCTCAGGCAGCAAATATCAAGTTCACACACATTTTATTAACCAAAGAAAGTGGCCAAGTCCAAGGTCAATGCAGGGAGGGCAATGTATTCTGCCTGCACAGAAGTATGGAAAAGGCAAGGAAGGAATGAATAATTGTGAACAAATAATACAATATGACCTTACTGAGCTCCTCATTATCTTTTATTTTTTGGGATCTATGCCAATTGCCACCACCAAATTATTCATCCAGCCAAGCTGAGCCCATCAGAGTTATAGCTGACCCACAGTCAACCTGCATTTCTCATGAAACATGAGCAAGAAGTAAATATTTGTTTTTTAAGCCACCACCAAATTATTCATGTGGCAATCCACACTGACCACTGAGACAACTGGAATGAACAGGTCCTTATAGAAACACAGACATAAAATTACTTGCAGGTCCAAGGTGTGTTGCAGGTCTCTGAATTTTACTTTGTTCATCTGCGGAACAAGAATAAGATCACCCTACTGCAGTGGCTCACACCTGTAGTGCCAGCTACTTGTGGGGCTGAGGTGGTGGGAGGATCGCTTGAGCCCAGGAGTTCAAGGCTGCAGTGAGCTCTGATCACACCACAGCACTCCAGCCTGGATGACAGAGCAAGACCTCCTCTCTGAAAAAAAAGAAGGAATGAAGGAAGGGAGGAAGGAAGGAAGGAGGGAAGGAAGGAAGGAGGGAGGGAGGGAGGGAGACTAGTTATGAAGAAGAAATGAGATCATGAGGTCATGTCTGTAAATGCATTTAGCACAATAACTGGCTTATAATAAAGGATCAGTAAATGCTAGTATTCTTTTTTTGTCTTTTTCCAAAGGTGGCATCCCTCTAGCCCAATTCCTTTGGAGGCTTAGGGGGCAACTGGGGCATGCTGGAAAATTGAGGAGTCTAGAATTCAAGAACTATGGATTCAATTCTGTTTCTAAATCTGCATACATTCCTAATCTATAAAATGAGGCATCTGTCTAAATGATCTCTAAGGTTCCTTCCAGTGCTAAAGATCCTCAATTTGGGGTAAAACATGCCTGTAGATTCTTGTTTTTTCTCCAGAGGTGCTGTTTAGTTTTAACACCAGGTGGCGCTAGATAACAACTAAATGTAAAAAGACAAAGGCTGTGTGTGTGTGTGTGTGTGTGTGTGTGTGTGTCTGTCTGTGTGTGTGTCTCTGTCTGTGTGTGTGTGTTGTGTGTGATGATGTGATTGTGTTTGTGTTGTGTGTGAAGATGTGATTGTGTGTGTGGTGTGTGTGAAGATGTGATTGTGTGTGGGGTGTGTCTGTGGTGTGTGTGATGATGTGACTGTGTGTGTGTGTGTGTGTGTGTGTGTGTGTGTGTGTTTGGGTGTGTGTGTGATGATGTGATGAAATCCGGAGAGTTCTAGGCTATTTCTATTTTCTTCTTATGTGTATATTCGTATAAAGCAGAACTCTTGCAGCTGATGGTTCCTCAGAAACCATCACTCTGAGGAAATGACTTCCAAAAACAAACCAAGCACGCTAGTCCTAGAGGCCGTCACACGAAAGGAGAGGGCCCCAGGAGCCAGGGGATAGCCCCAGACGCTTTCTAGGTTTGACTTTGAAATTTGGTTTCAAACTTTTACAATTAAAATAATTTATTTTTATTATTTTTAAGAGACGGGGTCCCACTCTGTTGCCCAGGCTGGAGTGCAGTGATGCAATCATAGCTCCCTACAGCCTGCAACTCCTGGGCTTAAGCGATCCTCCCACCTCAGTCTCCTCAGTCACCCGGACCACAGGCGCGCCAGCGCGCCTGGCACTGGAGTTTGAAATTTGGAAACTTCCTTCCTTTTGAGCAGAGGTATGAGATCATCGGAGCTGTGCTGTAGGACGACATATCTAGCAGCCATAAGATGGGCACAAGGAGTGGCTGGCAGCAGGGAGCATCGTTTGGGAGGCTCTTATGGAGACAGGATCTGCGCACAGGCGTCTGAGCCGTGCGTTGGGAGTGAGCATGGAAATGAGGAGGCCGTTGTCGGGACAGAATCCCTCCCACTTGGCAAATGTTTAAATAAAGAGGCTTTGAGCAGGATAAGTCATCGTAAGAGATGACACTCAGATAACTAGGAAAACGTTAGGGCCTCTGACTGGAAGTGGGCAGATGACTTTGGGGCGGCAGCATTGCTGCTGTCCCTGCCTGGCTCATCTACACTGCCGGAGAGGAGACTGCACGGCCCCTGCCCTCCCAGGTACTCAAAACACCCCAAGGCGCACATGCTGGTCTTACCAGGGCCTCCTAGAGACTTGCCAGTGGGGCGCTTCAATATGACAATCAGCCTTTTTTTCAAAATATGTTTTCTTTCGCATGATTTTATTGGTGGTGCTTTAAAACCCTATGTCATTTCTCCAGCTCTTGGTGTGTTCATGCAGTCACACAGCACAGTGGAAGGAGCAATGCATTTGGAGGCAGATAGGCCTGGTTTAAATCCTGAAACCTCACTTCTCCTGTATAAAACTGACCAGAAGAGATCATGTTTGTTTTAGGCTTCTAAGGTTCTTAATTAAGTAACTTGGGCACACTATTTGGTTTCTCTGAGCCTCAATCCTATCCAGAACGAAGGTGAAATACCTGTAATACCAATGTCACAGATTTGCCATGAGAAATAAAGGTCGTTTGGAGACAGACTAAGTAATCGGTAAATGCCAGTTCTCTTTCCCTTTAAAGAAAAGGTTATTTGGAGGCCCCTGTGTGAGTCTGTCAGACAAATTCAGCATCAGCACAGAGACTGATATAATGGCCATGGTTATCTGTGGCCACTTTTTGCAAGAAATGCTGAGCTGTCATGATACAAAACACTCAAAAATTAAATCTACTAAGCTGGCGTACAGTTTGGGACTTAGGATATTCACTGGTCCGCAAGAAATAAAAAGGAAACGGGGGTTACACAATGCATCTCTGTTCTAGTTACTCAATCTTTACCCAGCTGAAACCTCACTTCACAACAGATTAGCCACAGCCTCTAAGGGCAATAAAATCCTGAATTGCAAACCCTGTTTTGCCACCTCACAGAACCTTCATAAATCTCAGCTGCAGTGAATGCGTCTCCTATTTAATTTACGAAATGACTATTTTGAGAGACTATTCACACTAGTCATCTTTATTAGTCCTTCTGCCAACTTTCCAATTTGGGGGAAGAAGAAATTAATATGCAATATTAACGCTTTTATTGTGCATATAAATTTGCTGTTTTCAAGGGATATAGGGCAACATATGGGATGTGAGCCTGGTAGATAATTTCCAGAGTGGGGTCACTGCTGCTTCCCTCTTATTCTGGAGACAGGCAAAAACTACTGGTTACCAAAATACCAGTGAACAAGTGTCCTATAGCAAGCAAGCACGTAGTGCCCACCAAGGAGTGCACGTCAACTATTCACACCCTAGGGAGGAGAAAACTAAGAGAGAGTACTTGAAGTGATGATGTTGCACCTTTACAAGAGTCAGGGATGAGAATGCCAGCACCAGCCACAGAAGCACACACTCTTTTCAACAGTGGAAAAATGGGGAAAGCTGTGCACCCAGCCACAGCTGCTGTGAACACAGCTGACAAGAAGCACCCTTCTAGTTCTGCTCTTGTAGATGAGAACACCCACCCCTTTCTTCATTTAACCTAAGCCATCCCCCATTCAAACGACATGATCAAGAGGGCATGAGGGCTCTGAGTTGGAGCTGTGCTTGGCAGCGTAAACTTTCCTTTCCAACTCCTTGCTTAAGGATCCCCTGTACGTCACCATGTGGCCTCACCAAGACTCACCCCATCAGGGTGAAGAAGACAGCAGGGACCACTGCAGGAAGCTGAGTTTGCTACTTGGGTAGATGCTCACAGAGTGTAAGATGCAACTTATTTCCTAAGGTTCAGGGCTATGAGACTCCAGAATGCATTACAGAAAACATTACTTGGAATTATCCTCTGTTGGTTTTAAAGAAACTGGTGAGGAGATGACTTTCTGGGCTGATTGTGTTAAATTTAAACAGGCACAGATGTCAGGGAAGAAGGCCCAGGCTGCTCCAGTGGAGCCTCACAGGATGGCAATACAGAGGAGTGGCCAAAGTGTTCCGGGGTCTCACCCTCAGCCATGCAGGTCCCAAGAGAGGATTTTGTCTGTGTTGCTGGGTGATTAGGTTGAAACTGACCCGTGCTAACCAAACTCTCAAACAAAACCCACATTTATTTATTTGTAACAGGTACACAATAAGTCTTTCCAAGGATCTCCAAACTTGTTCCCTCAATCTTGGACACATTCTGCCCATTATCAAGGTACCTGGGAGACCAAATTCATAATCAGGTTGTTGCTTGTGAACAAGGATTCAGAGCAAAAGCATTGCATAACCTTAAGGGGTGCAGCATCCAGATATTGGAGAAGACTTCTGAATGAAATGTACTTTCTAGATAATCTGAACATGAGTAGCTACCAAGAAACATGTCTCTCTCCTCTGGAAAGTTAGATAATCACAACAAATTCTCACTGCCTGGCCTCCTCTTACCTCAATATGTGCAGATTATCTAGCTGCCACACGTCCACTCACACGATTCCCCTTTTTCTTCAGATGGATCACAGTTCCTGCTGCCTGTAATCTATTCAGTCATTTTCCTGAAACTTTACCTGGCTCATCTTAACTATCCCCAATATTTGTCGCTGTTAATTACCAGCTGTCAGAGAGGGTTACTGATGGTTGCTGTTGTCAATGACTCGTTGGTTCTTATTAGCTCCTCTGATGGAATGGTTTTCAAGTTCTGGGGGCACTTTAATGCATGCATGACAAGCTCCTACAGCCCTCCTGGAGGCTGGAAGTTGCCTCCTGTAGCCTTGTTCAGCACCAATTGTTCTGTTCATCTGTGGAATGAGCTTGTAATGTGTTTTATTTATTTTGTCTCCACACGTTCTCACCTTCCTAGAGGAAGAGGTGAATAAACTGCCCCGCCTATCCTCACAAGAAAGTAATTTTTTCACCTTAGGTGGGCCATCTGCTCTCCTAACAACTCTGCTTTGCCTTGAATTGAATACATCTTGTCCCAGGCATTTTGCCAGCTGTAGGCTCCAGGAAATGGAGCAACTAAAAGTGGTTTCCTTATGATGTCAAGGTCTTATTATTTTCTTTCTTTTTTTTTTGGAAATGCAACTTACGAGATCAACCCAAAGGAAATTGTGCATCAGTGTCCATAGGGGTGGTTCACAGAGTGGCAGGAGTCTCTGAGCAACAATCTAAGCTGTATATGAATTTCTTAAGAATTAATCCCATTGCACATGTCGGTAGATGTGGCAGGGACCTGACAGATGGGGGAAATTGAGTATTTCCTTTAGGACTCAAAAGAGACTCCTAAGCTAGAGATTCTCAACCTGGGATGCAGATCCAAGTCACCTGCGAGGTTTTCAGTCTTCATGCCTTGGTCCCATTCAGCTGGCTGCTTCTGGTGCCCAGCTGTGTGGAGAACAACTCTCCTAAGCCACTGGGAATCAAAGCTCCCAAGTTATTGGGGGAAAAAATTACCCAAGGCAAAGAGCCAGAATGTGCAGTCTTAATTCAGAAGATGGGGAGCAGTGGGAGGCAACAGTAAACTGAGGGCGTTTTCTGATGTGATCATCCACAGACTCGGGATTATAGCAAGGAGTAAGTCACGAAGAGCATGAGGCAGCCTTGGGCTGGTGACCATGGGCCACTCAGGCCAACAGAGGGGATTTTCTCCTGCTTCAGCTCAGAGACAGAGTATCAGCAAGGGCAGCATCACCTGAGTGATGTTAAGAGGCAAAGCAAAACAGTAGCTCCTTCCAGGAATCAAGGCATCAACATGGGAGCCATTTTATTGAGGTGAGAAACAGAAGAAGAAATGGTAGGGATCATGAGATAGAAGAAAACAGCATTCATGGCCTTGTTCTAACATAAATGTGAGAGATGGCCTTGAGATTTGCAGAACTGCTCAGAAGAGACGGGGCCATGGCTGATATTCAGCCAATACACACAGGCATGATGTTACTGCAGGTAGAAACTGGAAATTCTGCCCTGATAGTTGGTAAGTAGCTTAAGTTAGACCACATGCCACCAAATGACATCATGCAGTGGCCACTGCATGAGTGGTTTTGGGACTTGGGACTGGTGCATCTGGACAGGGCAGCATGATATAAGAAGACCAAGGCGGAAGCTGAGACAGACACAGTGCCTACTTGCTGCTCAGGAGGGGTCCAGGGTTGGCAGGAGTAGCAGAACAAGCTGGGCTAGTGACAGGGTTGTAGATGGGGCAGAAGCAAAAGTGCTCTGGGTACAGACGATGTGAAAAACGTTAGCATTCTAAACACAGTGGGCACCCCACCCAATCACTCTCCTGCTGAGGCACATGCCTGGGACCACACCTAATAACCATCGACACAAGGAGAAGCCATTGGAAGCATTTAGTACAGTTTCCTCCATAAAACTGTAGCTTACAGACAAGCAGCATTTAGTTTAGTGAGAGCTTACCAAACATAAGACCATACCATTAATTTCTAAAAATCAATAATGATTTAGAAATTATTAGAATGATTTGATGAAAATGTTGCCTTGTAAGCTACATTACACTATAAACAGTTTCATGATACATAGTTTAGTTTAAAGACTAGAAAGGAAATATTTTTAATTTGTATTTATATACTGATTTATAGAAATACATTTATTTATAAAAATATGCCACCATACAGGTTGCTAAATATGTTGCAATTTATCCTCAGATTGAGCAATGTGGAACTAGGGGGATGGTGATTCAGCTGATGTGGTTTGAGATGGTTGTAACCCTGACCCCCATTCTGGGTTGGTCCAACCTGGGAAAAGATAGGTTTCACTTGATTTACAAATAAAACATTATTTACTGTTTGCTGCTGAGGACTGGGCCCACCAAACCTAGTTAGTAGTTCCAAGTCATCACTGTTCTCATACTTCCTGAATCTTTGTAGCCACAAGGTACAAACTGTACAAAAGAAATTGCTAAGTTAGGCTTTTAGTGTCTTTGCCAGGACAGTGTTAGATCAGAAGTTCATTCATTTGATAAATAGTTATTGAGTACTTAAATGGTGCCTGGCACAGTTCTAGACACTGAGGATGCATAAAACAATAAAACGGGAAATCTCTACTCTCATGTAGCCAACGAGCAATTGCAGGTGGTGGGCATTATTCAAAGGCTAATAATGATAGATGGAGCTAAGGAGGAAGTTGGAATCCCATCTCAGCACTGTCTCACTGCACACTCTGCCCTTCTTGGGTTAGAGTCACTAGAGCAACATGATTAACAGCACAGAACCCCAGAACTAGTCTACTCTGAGACAGTCAAACAACTATATGGGTGGGTGCCAGGAAAGGGCCTCTGCTCCCAATGTGCTGCTCCTTTGTCATGACCTAATATCTAAAATTCTGTCACCGAAGAAGCATTTTCTATTATAACAAGTGTTCCTTAGAGTCCAGTCTCTTGAGATATATAGTTTTTTTTAAAAAGTCCAGTAGTCAAACAAATTTAGCAAACCCTTTAGCTCTTAGAGATTCACAATGAGTTAGCATATTAAATATAATCTGTATGGATCTCGATCAGTTTAGGACAAAAAATTTGAGGATCTCTCTTTATTTTTCCAATTGCTTGCTTAAGCCTCCATTCCTCCATATAGTAGGTAATTTGGTTTCTCTTTCTTAAGGAACCTTCATTCTCTCTGTTGTACAGAAACCTGGGAATTAACTTAGTCCAAAGGTAGTAGTCTTGTTTCAGTGGTCCATGTGACCAGTCCATTAACAGGTTCTGGTTTTAAACATAACTTCTATACAATGTCACTGTTGAAAACTGATTCCATCAGGCTTCAGTGAGTCCTTGTCTTGCTGTAGGAATGGCCTTGCTGCTATGGAACACTGCGCAGGCAGCAGGGTAGCACTGTGCATAGGGACTCCCAAGACAACAGCTTATTGGGTTTACACTCACACAATCAGCCACTGTTCCCTAAACATGACAGCTTTGCCAAAGTGGCTGGGTATAATTGGGCTTCTAACCACAGCTACACACAGGATCTAGAACAAGCTGTCCCCACAAACCTCTAGGCTCTGGTGTTGAACCTGTCACTGAGCCAGACTCTCTCTTCTTGGGAGACCTCAGTCAGAGCTATCTTAGCCCTTCAGAAAGTTTTACCTAGGTTGAATCTCAAATGGGACGGAGATCCCTTCCCCAGGTCTTCATCCCTTTCCTCCTGGAGGATCTTTAGCACTCGGTAAGTTTGTTTTGCCATGTCAGGGGGATACTGAAAAGAACATCCATTGTAAGGCCACAAAATGTTCTTTTTCCAGTGACATGTATATCCACTCACCTAATATTGGCATACTTAAGAGTATGTAGGGAGGCTGGATGCAGTGGCTCACACCTGTAATCCCAGAACTTTGGGAGGCCAAGGCGGATGGATCCACTTGAGGTCAGGAGTTTAAGACCAGCCTGGGCAACATGGTGAAACCCTGTCTCTACTAAAAATACAAAAATTAGCTGGGTGCAGTGGTGTGTGACTGTAATCGCAGGTACTTGGGAGGCTGAGGCAGGAGAATCACTTGAGCCTGGGAGGCAGAGGTGGCAGTGAGCTGAGATTGTGCCATGGCACTCCAGCATGGGCAACAGAGCGAGACTCTGTCTCAAAAAAAAAAAAAAAAAAAGTATGCAGGGAACTACCAATGCAGATCCAGGGAATTCACATCTTAGTCTATCTTGCTGCTTCTCCAGCTTCAAATGGGACATGAGTCACAACCTGGAAGGATACAGAGCATAGCACAAATAGTTTCATGGGAGCAAAAGGATAGGAAGAGACATGGAGAAAGAGAGATAAAGATGAAAATCAAAGGACAGAAAGAGATCCTAGAATAGGGGAGGCAGCTAAGCATCTGAAGGGCCCTCTGTCACACAGGGAAGGGGTATGAAAAAAGAGGTAGAAGGAAGATTTCCCCTGTTATAATGTTAAGAGGGACATGGTCTACCACAGAAGCTCCCATCTAATGCATCATAACATGTGACTTGCTTCAGGGAGAATCACATTCCCAGGGATTCTCTCCTGAATTCCTTATGCTAAACTAAAGCCCTAAAACCTCCAGGCTTATTGGTTAAAAAGTCCTCACCTCTCAGTGAGGCAGGCTTCTAATGGAGAAATCTCAGAACCTTTTAGGTCAGGAAAGAAAATCCCATTATTTGCTGAGATAGCTTTAGACTCATTAATTTTCTTTTTCTTTTCTTTTCTTTTTTTTTTTTTTTTTTTTTTGAGACTGAGTCTTGCTCTGTCACCCAGGCTGGAGTGCAGTGGTGCGATCTCTGCTCACCGCAAGCTCTGCCTCCCGGGTTCACGCCATTCTCCTGCCTCAGCCTCTGGAGTAGCTGGGACTACAGGCGCCCGCCACCATGCCCGGCTAATTTTTTGTATTTTTAGTAGAGACGGGGTTTCACCGTGTTAGCCAGGATGGTCTCAATCTCCTGACTTCATGATCCGCCTGCCGCAGGCTCCCAAAATGCTGGGATTACAAACGTGAGCCACCGCGCCTAGCAGACTCATTAATTTTCTGACACTAAAATGGTCAAAATTTCTATGGGGAGGGGAAAGACATTGAACTTGTGTGATATTCTTAAACCCTTCATTCTCAGATACTTATCCTTCTCTATTTTCTCAAATATTTTACATAAAGTAACTTAAGACATAAAATAAACCATAGACATAAGATAGCTTAAGACACATAATAAATCACTTAAAATTGTTAAATCTTTCTAATGTCAAGATATTTACACTTGAGCCATACTGGACCAATCAACACGAGTCACTAACATAGAGTGTGGAAGCATAGTAAAAATTCTGTAAGGTAGTAACAATCCAGGAGCAATTTTTGTTAATTCACCCCCAAAGAAGGAGGCTTATTTAGAATATTAGTATTAAAGGCAAAGATTAATTTGATCAAATTGTCATTTGATAGAAGACAGTGTTATAGAAAGGTGTGGGTTTTTTTCGTAGAATTGTTGCTATGCTTTAAACTTTCAGTGGACATAGGTGACTCTCTAACACATACCCAATCCTCTGGAATAACAAGTTATATTTCATCAGGATTATACTGTATGTAATATATTTCATGTGTTTAGAGATTAAATATCCAGAGAAAATATCATCATTGCCTATTTCCTGGCATTTCATGTGTCCTATCTGATATGTATACACATAAAGGGAGCAAGTTTTAGTTATCTAATACTGTGTTGTATTTATTATTTCAGTTTGAAAATGCTTTTATTTAGATTTCCAAATATGTAATTTTTAATATGTTTTATTAGTAAAGGAGCAATAAAAGAACAATTTTATAGCAAATTTAACACCGATAAATTTCCCTGTTTGCAGTGTAAAAGAAACAGCTTCCATAGACCACAGGTCTGCTCAAATTTCAAAGAATGTTAAATGAAATACTGCTAAACTGCCCTAAAGTTATCTTATTCCATAAAATAATTGCAGGTTCATTGTTTACACTTTTATACAAAACGGTGTCTGATTCTGAATGGATTTATTATATGAATGTGTTTATTATTTTTAAAATAACTATATTTGAGAAGCTGCATAAAGGCTAGATTATTACAAATAATGATTTTAATTGACCTGAAAAATAAATGTTAAAAAGATATTGAAAACTATGTCCACACAAAACCTGCATACAAATATTTATAGCACCTCTATTCTCTTTTTTTTTTTTTTTAAACGAAGTCTCACTCTGTTGCCCAGGCTGGAGTACAGTGGCGCTATCTCGGCTCACTGCAACTTCCACCTCCCAAGTTCAAGTGATTCTTCTGCCTCAGCCTCTCCAGTAGCTGGGACTACAGGGTGCTGGCCACCATGCGCGGCTAATTTTTTTTTTTTTATGTATTTTTGTATTTTTAGTACAGATGGAGTTTCACCATGTTGGTCAGGCTGGTCTCAAACTCCTGACCTCAGGTGACCTGCCCACCTCGGCCTCCTAAAGTGCTGGGATTACAAGCGTGAGCCACCGCATCCAGCCCCAGCACCTCTATTTTTTTTTTTTTTTTTTTTGAGATGGATCTCGCTCTGTCGCCCAGGCTGGAATACAGTGGCATGATCTCAGCTCACTGCAACCTCTGCCTCCCAGGTTCAAACAATTCTCCTGTCTCAGCCTCCTGAGCAGCTAGGATCACAGGCATGTGCCCCCATGCCTGGCTAATTTTTTGTATTTTTAGTAGAGACAGGGTTTCACCATGTTGGCCAGGCTGGTCTCAAACTCCTGACCTCAGATGATCCACCCATCTCGGCCTCCCAAAGTGCTGAGATTACAGGCGTGAGCCACCATGCCCAGCGCGCACCTCTGTTCTTAATTTCCAAAACTGTAAGCAACCAAGATGTCCTCCAACAAGTGAAAGTATAAACAAACTGGTATATCTATACAATGGAATATTATTCAGTGATAAAAAGAAATTATCAAGCCATGAAAATACATAGATGAATCTTAAATGTATATTGCTAAGTGAAAAAAGCCAGTATGTAATGGCTACATACTACATGATTCCAATTATATGACATTCTAGAAGGGGTAAAACTATAGAGATGGTAAAAAGATCAATGGCTGCCAGGAGTTCAGGGCAGGAGGGAGGGGAGGATTGAATAGGTAAACCACAGGAGATATTTTAGGGCAGAGAGACTATTCTGTATCATAATGTAATGGTATGTACAAGACACTATGTGCTTGTCAAAACCCATAGACCTTTTCAGCACAAAGACTGAACCTTAATACATGCAAATTACGAACAATTATTTAGGAGGTTGGACAATCCCAGGATAAAAACAGAATGTGACAAAACAATCTAACTTTGTTACTCATGTATGAAACAACCTCACTGAAAGGCGTAGTGAGGGGGAAGTTGCAGACCTATGTAACTTTGGAAATGAGTGGAGTCTGTCAAACTAAAGGTAAAAGACACCGTATATAAACACTGTACTCTAGGTGATAAAATTGTTTACCATGAGGTATGTGCCAACAATTCCAATGCTGCTATACATGTATACTGGAAATGAACAATTAAATAAGTGGCTGATAGTAGGAGTTAGGTTCCCACTGCTGGAGCAGGAGGTTACAGATGAGCAAGAGGAGGAGGCTCAAATGATTCACATAGTAATGGATTAGAGTCGGAGGCATCAGAATAAACTCATGTTTAGGTTGTTGTAGATACAGACAGTTATGCATAGCAATAGTCATAGATATGTGTATTTACACAGGTTGGTATACACAGTATATTTCCTTGCTCTGTCAGCTGAGAGGAATGAGAAGCTATGACACACCAGTACTAATGAGCACACCTAGCTCCAAGATCTTGGTTTCTAATTTATTCTTCAATGAAAGGAACCAGGGCTCCTTGGAGAAATGGCTGATTCTAGTACTGGGACAGGAAATACACAAGATGAGCCTGGAGCAATCTTTTAGTGCCAGAAAGGAAGAAAGTGCACAAAAACAAAACAAAACCAAAAACCACGACCTTGATGGGGCATGCCATAGAGACACAAGAGGCAACTAAAGGAGCCCCTAAAGGCAAAAGCTGGGACAGTTTGAGCAAGGAATATTTTAATCCAAAGTATAAAATAATCCAAAGTATAGAATAAATATACATGAGTTCATCCTAATACAAGTAAATAAATAAGCAACGATGGACAAATTTCATATGAAGAAAAATTCTCCAAAATTTATGTAGTTACTCCGCCCTCAAAGAGGTAGAGCATAACTTCCCACTCCTTACATATGGACCATGCATAGGGACTTCCTTCCACAGAGTGTACTATGGGAAGGGGGAGAAAAAGAGTAAATGTGCAGTGGAGCCACATAACGAAAATGACTTGAGCCAGGTGATTGAAGTTAAATCAATAGTGATAAGTCACATTCCTGACCTGTATGTTCATGTGTGATATGACATGATGGAAATGGCACTTTAACTCTGTGGTCCTCTTTCTACAAACACATAACCCAAGTTTAACCATAAGACCAATATTAGACAAATCTAAGTTGAGAGGCATTCTACAAAATACTTGACCAGTATTCCTCAAAACGGTCAAAGTCATCAAAAACAGGCAAAGTCGGAGACACTGAGGAGCCTGAAGAGACTACAACTAAATGTAATGTGGTGTTCTGGGCAGGGGATCCTGCAACAGAAAAGGTAAAAACTAAGTAAAAATAAATAAAATATGAACTTTAGTTAATAATAATGTATTAATGTAGATTTATTAATTATAAAAAATGGACCACACTAATGTAAGAGTTAAATAATAGAGGAAACTGGATATAGGGTATATAGGAAGTCTCTGTACTAAGCTAACAGTTTTTCTGTAAATGAAAAACTATTTTAAAATAAAAATGTTTGTTTAAAAATGATATTTAGAATCATATACTCATAGAAAAATGGGAAGTAGAAGGAGCAATAAAAACAATCAATTAAACCCCTTATTTTACAAGGGAGAAGACTGAGGGTTTACATTAGGACTCAGCAGCCAGGCTGGCCAAGTAGCTTGTGCTTTGGAGAGGACCTTGAGGAAATAGTGATCAGTTGCTGAACTTTGCCTTCAGCGACACTGCAATATCATTCATGGTACACAGCAGACACACAATAAATAATTATGAATGATTACTTCCCAAGAACCTCTCCTGTACCCAAGAATCTAATCCCCTCACTCATTTATTCATTAACTCATTCATTCATTTAACAAATATTTACTGAGTGACTGGTTTTACTCCTAGAATTATAATCACTTAAAAACTCTGTCCCAAGGACTGATATTTTGGCAACTTTCCATATCTGACTTTGTAGAAAACACCATTCAGCTGCTTTAAGTTTCTGACTGTCCAGGTAAGAACTGTTTCAAGCCAAATATGAACAGAAGGTGGATGGAGGAAACACAGTAAAAGAGAGAGGACTCTGTGGCTCACAGAGAGCAGGTGTGATTCATGCACATTCAAATTATGGGCTACAATTTTTTTAAAAGGTACTGTTATTTTAGGTTCTTCAATTTCTCATTCTATTTCTTTTGCTATTTATTGTGGCAGCAGGCTAAGAGCACAGTTTTGTCTTGGTTTCCAGTTTGTGCTCCACTACTTATCAGCTGTGTGATCTTGGCCAAGTGCTTAATTTTTTTGAACCCCAGTTCCCCCATCTGGAAACTACCTCATGTAAGTAAGTTGCGTGTACTAAATAAGACAACATTTGCAAAATGTTTAGCACACTTGGCAATGCAGTTAATAGCATTATTATTACTAGTATCATTGCTATTATCATTAACATTATCAACTCACCAGATGCTTGTGTCTGTGAAACAGCTTTGAGAAGATTAGGGCAATAACTCAGGACCTACCAAAGAATACACGTTGACACACTTAGTCAATCTTTCCATCTTTCTAGGTTTGGTAAGTGAGTAGGTTGTCTCCAACAAATCATAAAATTATTGCTAGGCTCTGGGCTGTGATTCCATGGACCAGTCCAATGCCCCTTAGAGACTGCCAGGAAACTAAAAAGGTTATTTTCATGTTCCTTTCCTTCTTGGCCTCTTTTCCTGCCAAAGTTTATTTTCATATTGACATTACCATTCATTCTAACTATTCCATGGGCTCCTAAAAGTGGATAGTTTTCTTGGACACAGGTCTCTCCTGATGTTCGTTTTTCTGACTTTATTTCTGCAGCATTGAAAATCATGTTACTCATGGTTACATGAGTAACCTTACAATCTCTACGTATCAATTCTGTTAAAAAGCCCAGCATTCCCGGGGCAGCGCAGACGAAGGTGGGTGCCTTATTCTCTATGCCCAGGGAAAAGAGAGCTTGTGTTTGATATTCTGACTAAAAGCATTTGATCAAGAAGACTCTCCTGGCTATCCCTATTATAGCCAGGGTTGCCCATCTGGGAATCCTAGCCATTCCCAAGTACATCATACCATCGAAATTGCATTCCAATATGAATGCCTCATGGAAGCATTTCTCTCTCTGCAGGGGAGGTGGCATCAGTTCACCCTCTTACACAACAGCTACTTGGTGATTCTGCTGTCTCTTAAAGGGCCTTACTGACGATTCCTCAGTAGAACCTGTTTTCCTGAGTCTCACTTCAGCAACATAAAGCTAAGTTTGGGTAATAGAGGTTATGTTGTTCAACCCACTTTCAAAAACCATTCTAAGCATAAATGTCCAAGGTTCAGTGGATATCTTAAGGGAAACTTTATATAGTTTTAATCAAAGAGGAAACTCTTTTACTGAGTTCAAAAATAAGTTAGTAAAATAGCTTGTTTCTTTTTAACTGATGAAAGATTTTAAAGGTAGTTTTAAGAGGTGATTTTGTCGCAGTTCATCACTATTTCAACAAGCATATTGTGAGTTAGTTTTCAATAAGTGCAATTATTTTGAGGCTCCTTTTGTCAAGGATACTCACATAAAAAAAGTCCTACCTCTCTCCTGGGAAGATGTGAGCTGTGAAGGCCGAAACCAGCTGCTGCTTCTCCCCATACCGCCAGCCTCGGTGAGCCCAGAAGGAGTCAAGCCTGAGGGAAATGAGAGAAAGGGGTCAATCATGGAACAGAGGAGCAGCAGATTCTAAATTAGGGTGAATGCTTGAGCTCCCAGGTGGACATCAGAGGAAGAACTAATGCATATTCCCTTTTTTTTCTCTCACAAGCTTAAGATGTCTGATATCTGAAATTATTTATATCTGAGACATCTCTTCAGACTTCACCTGATTGGAAGGATTTTGCTGTTTTTTGGTGTTTTTCTCAATTTTTCAATTTTGGGAGGTTTTTTTTTTTTAAAAAAAGAAATACTAATTAGATCTCTTTACAAATTTAATTTCAGTACTTTGAATGTAATTGCTTAAATTCTGTATAAAATGTTTCTCTACTCATGAATCGGTCTTATCACTAATTTGTGAGGATTTTCTATTTCTAACAAACCTGACTGCACCTAAGAGTGATAACATATACCTATAGAAATAAACACACACATCATCATTATCACCATCATCATCACCATCGTCATCATCATCACATAAAAATACATAGCTGGACATATTTTCTGGAAATCTGTACATTACATTTGGCTGGTTTTACTTAAAATAGAAGCTCTATGTCACATAAAAGATTCACTTTGGGAGGCTCCTGAGGCCGTCTCAAAGAAACAGGTGGTCTTCAGAGCAACATAAAGCAGGTTCGATAAGAGGTCTGAGTAACAGCCCATCAGGAAAGAAAACTAAAAGGCCTTAAGGCTCCATTTACAGGAAAACAAAGAGTGGTTTCAGATTTGAGCCACAAATTAAAAACCACAAAGGCAGACTCTGTGATTGCAGGCCTTGGTTTGGAATTGAACTCCTTCTCAAAAGGACATCTCCATGTAATGGACATCAGGATGAATGACAAGCAATTATAAGTTTGATATTGTTTAATAATTCTTTCTAGAAATGATAGGAAGTCCAGCTAGTAATAAACACATGTTTGAAAACACAAGGGATTTGGAGGCCAGGGTCCAAATGTGCTTCTTAGGGGAAAACTTTCCTAAGTGGCTCAGAACATGATCCAGAGATGATTAGATCATTACCAAGAGCTGCTGTGTACCACTTACAGGCAGCATTCATAAGCACAATGCCAAGCATATTGTATGGATTTCAGTGTTGCTGAATATAAAAATGAATCAACTATTTTGAGCAGCTATGAATTCAGACACAAGGAGACAAAATGAGCAACACAATAAGGGAAATTTAGACAGAATTAGACACACAGGGAAATAAGAGTAAAACAGAGTAAAGAGAGGATCCATCTACAGGGAATGTTGATTTGCCTTGGCACCATACCTCTGTTTAGATCTACCTGAGGTAAACAGGACGGATAGCTCTTAAAGTGGAATAAAGGCTAGTTTCCATTTTCCTCCTCATATTCACATATTTATATACATTTAAATCATGCAAACAAATTAGCTCCATCTGTGTATGGCATCATCTTTATTTAGTAAGAATCACAGCAGACTTGTTTATAAATATGCAAAGGAAATGTGCAGTCCATTGCGCACACACCTCTCATCTCCCTTCCTGAAGTCCATGCCACTTGCTCCAGTTTCAGCGAAATGGAGACCAAGAAGAGATTTGATCTCTGTCAGGGCTGGAACTGCTTCTGGTTGTATTGACCTTCACTTTGCCCTGCCTACCTTCATATCAGGGTGTGCACGTGTTGTTCTCCCAACACTGCTGTCATCAGCAGCCTTCCATTCACCTCCATTCTCTTGAAATACTCTTCCTTTAACTTCCATGATGACACTCTCCTAACTTTCCCCTACTTCTTTGGCTACCTCTTGTCAGTTTCTTTCCCAGTTCTCTGCCCATTCCTTGAAATACTCTTCCTTTAACTTCCATGATGACACTCTCCTAACTTTCCCCTACTTCTTTGGCTACCTCTTGTCAGTTTCTTTCCCAGTTCTCTGCCCATTCCTTGAATAATTCTGCTCTCAGTCCTATCATGAACTTTATAATCTATTCTAAGGGGCAGTACAGCATAATGGTGGGAAACAAAGACACTAGAAACACACTGCCAGGGTCTCGCCATTTTCTGGCTGTGTGTGTGATTTGGGGCAGGTTACCTGACATCTCTGATGTTCCCCTCATTTATAAAATGGGACTAATAGTAGTACCTACTTCATAGGGTTGGAAGGAGAGTGAACGAGTTCAGACGTGTGAAATGCCTGGCACACAGTAAGAGCACAGTAACTTCTTAGTGGTACAACCATGACTTCGGCTATCATTTAGTTGAATACCTATATTAGTTATTTAGTTGAGATTATTTGATATTGAGTTGATTGGTTGATGAATTAATTCTCTAGACCAGGCTTTTTCCTAAGCTCTAGGTCTATTTAACCAACTGCCTACTAAACATTCTCAATTGTATTTAGGGTTCCTTAAACTCAACGTTCACCAACTAACTCATTTCTATTTTCCCACTCCTCCTCCAGCCAAAACTTTTGTATTCATTTTCCTAGATGAATAACAGTTCTTCCTTTTATATCCTTTTTCTAGATGATTAACAGTACCATCGTCCAAAGGCCCAAGTCTTTGAAAGTTAATAAAATTTCCTATCTCTATGCTAAACATAAACACTTAAGTGGTCATCAGGTCTTTTCAGTTTTCCTTCCTATCTTCTCTTCTGGACCACAGCAAAAGCCGGTATTTTCTGTCTTTAGTCTCCTTTCCTCCCAGGAAACCATCCTTCTTTCACACTGCAGTCAGGCTTTTCATCCTTTTTAATATGTTTTCATCATCTTTCCATTCATCTTCAGGATAAAAACAATTTTTTTAGCATGGCATATGAGGTAATTCATCAATTTGCTGCTTCTTATCTCTCAAATTTCATCTCCTACCATCTTTGGTTTTAGCCAAATGAAACCACCTATAATCTCCGAAGTTGTCACCCTCTTTTTCACCTTCATGCCTTTGTAATTCAACCTGGAATGCCCTTTCCTCAATTGTCTGTCTAGATAATTCCAACTCCATTACAATATAATATCTCTAATTCCCAAAACACTACTCCTAATCGAATTTTTTAAAAACCTAAACGACAGTTAACAGATGCTAGAATTCCAGTATAGTTTGCTGAAAACAGAATAAAATTTCTTTTGTGCTTTTATTTCTAAGGCACAGAATACATTTCTTTTTAGTCATCATTTTAGCTTTCCATTGACTAGTAATGACTCTTTGGGTGAGAAATGGAAGGGATGGAAGGTGAATTGGAACATATCTTCTACCAAGATTTTGTAACAGATCTAGATGGCTAGGAAAACTGTGAAAGGGGAAGAGGTGCGCAGCTAGCCATTCCCCACTTTCCTCTTCTCTCTCTCTCTCTCTCACACAGACACACACACACACACACACACACACACACACTTTTCTTAAGGGAAAAATCACTCTGTGTTCTTTTAAAATCCCTCAGGTTTTATGTTTTATTGCTACCAGAGTCTGCCTCCCTGAGGTTCTTGTATAGACTAGTTATTTCCCTCTGTAAAGAAGCTGTTCAGTTCGTTCTCGCCTGGTTTGGAACAAACTGAACACTTCCAAAGGAGGCAGTTCTTGCAGCCTCGTCTCCTTCCATTCCCCTCCTCCCCACAGTCCTGGCTGGAGCAGCGAGTCTGTCGATCCCAGGCCAGAGACAAGGCAGACAAAGGTTCATTTGTAAAGAAGCTCCTTCCAGCACCTCCTCTCTTCTCCTTTTGCCCAAACTCACCCAGTGAGTGTGAGCATTTAAGAAGCATCCTCTGCCAAGAAGACCAAAAGGAAAGAAGAAAAAGGTATGTAATTTTTTCTCTATAAAAAACATCTTATGTCAGTTGTTCTACTCCAAAGTATTACTGTAGATTAGAGCAGAAATGTATGTATGTGTTGAGTCAGAAGAGAAAGACAGAGATCCTCTGAGGAGATGATGCAGGCACTTTGAAAAATATGATGCTTCCTAGTAGAAAGGCAAATAATCAGATTAAAAAGGAACAGAAAATGTATATTTCTTGACTAGGAAAGTCATTTCATTACAGGTTTAAAAAGAGGCAGATTCTTCACTATCATTTATTTAATGCCCAAATTCACTCTGAATGTTGTCCCACACAACAGGACTTATCCCAGTCCTCAGAACTATGTGAGGATGATAAAGTATATAGGATTGTTTTAAATGCAGCAGCTATATTACCTACACTACATGAAGTTAACTGCAACATCTAAGAAAGAAAACGTTTTTTGCGTTTAAAAATCCTGATTCCTGAAAAGAAACTGGTACAAATGTGTGATACAAAGAGGGAATTCATTGAATTCATCCTTGGTGTCCATTCTTGGAACACAACAGTGTCTGTACTGCTAATATAAAGAGAACACTTTTTCCCTCTGAGACTTAGAAAAATTCCTCTTTAAAATTCCTTAACTTAATTACGCAGGCTATGAAAAGCTCTCCCAAATGCTGGTCCTTTTCTCCAGTGATGATGATTTACTGTGTCCAGGAAAAGAAGGAGAATGATGCAAGACTGAATATTAATATCATCTTCTGGCATGCTCTAAAAGCCTGATCACTTTTAGGGAGGATGTGGATTTTGTTTTTCTATGGATGAAGGTATCTTAGATATTTAAGATGATATGTCTGTTTTAAGGATCTTTAAGCAGCTTATTCACTTTTTAATACTGCTTCTGTTCTTTAACACATACTTTGGGAAATTTCACTTTGGGACTCAGTCATTCTAACAAAAACATCTTCTAAGGACTCAGTCATTCTAACAAAAACGTCTTCTAAGGCAGCTAATAAGAAAAAAAGAGAACTTTAAAAAAACAGTGATTTTCATCCTCCAAGAGAGATGAGTGGAAAACATCACAGACTGGGCAGCAATTTTAATCTCTCCCAACTATAATTTTGATATTTCAAATGTCAAGTTCTGGGCTGGAGTTTTCATTTGCTTTTGCAGCTTTGCTTCTCTCTTGCTGCTTTTTTGAAAGCAATCCGAAAATGGACTGTCTTTTCTGTCTAATTCATCAACTCTGTTTCATGCCACTGCTCTTAATACCAGTTCCCAGAACTGACATCAGCTGCCTGTATGAGCATTTGCACCATAAATGTCTGAACACTTAAACTGCATGGTCCTGTTAGTTTTGGCAATTAAATGGGATAATTTTTCTTTTTAAGTCTCCATTTAACTCCAGCCATTCAAAAGCTTGCTTGTGCTAAATGCCCTCAGACAGAATCAAAATTTGCAACTCCCTACCAAAGGATGGTAGCAATGATTTATTGTTTAGTTGGAAATGTCTTGCTCATAATCCTGTATCATCTGCAATGATCTATTAAAACTTACAACACTATTAGGATATAAATGGTATCATACAACATTTGGAACAATGTTAATGACATAAAATCAAATTTAAAAAATGGATAACTACCTAAGCTTCTCTTGCTCACTCCTAATTTTTAGTATGTAACTTTGTTTTCTTTTGTAATTTGGGTGTATTCCAGGAGGGATTTTAAGTACATGTACCTCAACTGAAAAAGAAAAAAAAAAGGCCAATTTTCTTCAAATTGGCCAAAATCATTTCACTCTTGTTGGCACTTGAACATATATGGTTTTGATGGATTGCCAAGGATTAAGTTTGGTATCCTTTAATGAAACAACAACCAATGTATCCCAGGAACACACTGGGTCAGAAATTTTTCCATTTGCTAAATAATAGTTAAAGCTATTTATCTGTACTTAAGTAAAGGAAGAAGAGAAGTCTGCATTTAAGACATGTAATTTATTTTATTTTATTTTATTTTATTTTAATTTAATTTTATTTTTTTGAGACGGAGTCTGGCTCCGTCACGCAGGCTGGAGTGCAGTGGTGCAATCTCGGCTCACTGCAACCTCTGCCTCCGCGGTTCAAGTGACTCTCCTGCCTCAGCCTCCTGAGTAGCTGGGACTACGGTCACATGACACCACTCTCAGCTAATTTTTGTATTTTTAGTAGAGATGGGGTTTCACCATGCTGGCCAAGATGGTCTCAATCTCTTGACCTCGTGATCTGCCCGCCTCGGCCTCCCAGAGTTCTGGGATTACAGGTGTGAGCCACTGTGCTGGGCCAAAACATGTAATTTATAATGCGTACACACACACACTCACACACACACACACAAAACTACCAGTAGGTACTTGCTAGGTGTGGAACTTTCCATTGTAGTATGCAACTTAGACTGTGGCAAAAAAAACCGATTTTATGCTCTGGCATGAACACAGAAGAGGTATGTGGTATGGCAATTTACTTACTTATTTTACCAGCAATTTATTTGTTCATTTCACTGAAGGAAATTTTTTCAACACTTACTGTGAGCTCAGCATTGAAGCAGGCACTCTGCTTCAATACAAAAGAAGTAGAAGTTACAGTCCTTGCTGCCTTGATGCTGGCATCTCCTCTTCTAGTCCTCTGAATATTGAATTGCCCTGGGCCTCAGCCCTTTGCCTCTTCTCTTCTGGATCTACCCTTACTGCCCTGCCAGACCCATAGCTATAGATACTATCAATAAATATCCTGATTACTCTCAAATTTGTATTTTCACCCCTGATCTTTAGACTCACATTCAACTGCCTACTCAATGTAACAGGCATCTCAAACCTAACTTGTCTAAAAACTCATTCCTGGATTCCCCCCAAAATTGGCTCCTTCCAATTCTTCCTCAGTTCAACAAATGGCAACACCATTCAAGCCAAAAGCCCAAGAGTCATCCTTGATTCTTTCCCTCTTGCCTCATATATCCCATCAGTTCTCACCAAAAGCCTGTTTTCTTCTATTTCCAATCTTGTCCCACCACAATACATCTTCACAGGCCAGCCAGGGATTTTTAAAAAAGGCATAAATCAGATCATGCTACTGTTCTGTCAAAATCTTCCAATGGCTTCTTAATATACTCAATAAAATCTAAACTCTTTATCATATCTTCTAGGCCCTTTATGATAGTTCCCAATCTTCCTTCTTGGCTGTAGGTAAATTCACATAATAACCAATTCACTAAATAATTAATCAGGTCTATGAATTTCCCACTCCCCATATCCAATTGTAGTCATATTCTCCAAATGGTTAACCAGCTTATAAAAATGCTGACAATGACAAGGCATTATTTACTCAAATTCACAGTTCTTGTAGGACAGATTATATATAAGTGCTTTGGAAACATAGAGCAAGGGAGCTATGAGAGTAGTATTGTCTGAAATCAGGGAAGGATTCTTAGAAGATATGAGTGTGAGGTTTGTCCTTCATGGATGCTTTGGTCAGAAATTAATATCAAGGGAAGGGGTGAGAAGGAACAACAAGGCAGAGACACATACATAGGATTAAAGAGATGACTGGCTTGACTGCCTGGCTAGCTGAACAGGAATAAATGATAGGCATGGAGACAAAGTGAAAGGAAGGCCTTAGGTTAGCCCAAGAAGTCCATATATTCTTTTAGACAACATAAGACCTCTATAGGCTCTTGCCTAGAATAAAAAATGTGTTTTTGGAAAATCATTCATTTTTAAGTATGGGCCAAGCATTGTATTAGCCACTGGTGTATGGCAGTGAACAAAATAAATTGTTGTCATAGAGCCTTCAGTCTAATGAGAATGACAGACATAAAATGAGTAAATTCACAAATATATAATTTAAATTGTGATAAATATCATTAAGGAAAAGAAAAGGGCACTATGAAAGAACAAAGTTGAAACTACCTTAGACTGAAAGGCCATTGAAGGAATGAAATTTAAACTGAGACCTAAAACTCAAAACCAGCCAAAAAAAGAACATTCCTGGTAGAGAGAGCAACATATAGAAAGACCATAATGGAAGAAAAAGATTTCTTTTTAATTATAAAGAAATACTCTATACATCTTTATTGTTAAATGCAACAAAATAGCATAAGAAAATACGAAACTCATTGATAAAGATAAGTGTATATACAAATACTGACTACTATATTACTAAAATGGTGGTGGTTGAATTCCATTTGATTCTAGCATAAAAGTTAAAAGACAAAAGTATTAAAATAACTATAATTTAAAATATGTTTATGGATACACAATATAAATAGATGTAAATTGTGACATCAAATAACATAGTGTGGTGAGAATTAAAAGTGTAGAGTTTTTGTATGTGATTGAAGTTAAGTTGTTATTACCTCAAAACAGACTTATAATTATAATTTTTTTTTTGAGACGGAGTCTCTCTCTGTCACCCAGGCTCGGGTGCAGTGGCACAGATCTCGGCTCACTACAATCTCTGCCTCCTGGGTTCAAGTGATTCTCCTGCCGCATCCCCCCAAGTAGCTGGGACTACAGGCGCCCGCCACCACGCTCGGCTAATTTTTTGTATTTTTAGTAGAGACAGGGTTTCACCGTGTTAGCCAGGATGGTCTCGATCTCCTGACCTCGTGATCTGCCTGCCTCGGCCTCCCAAAGTGCTGGGATTACAGGCGTGAGCCACTGTGCCTGGCCAATTATAAAATATTTTATGTAAGTCTCATGGTAACCACAATGGAAATACCTATAGCAGTTTACACAAAAGAGAAAGGAATCAAAGCATATCGGGAAAAAAAAGAAGAAGAAGAAAAAGAAAAAAACAACCAACAAAACACAAAGGAAGACAAGACGGGGGGGGGGGGGGAAGCACCAAAGAACTAATTACAAGACAACTAGAAACAATAAGCTAAACGGCAATAGTAAATTCTTCCCTATCAATAATTACTTTACATGTAAATGGATTAAACTCTCCAATCAAAAGACTTAGGGTAGCTGAAAGAAAAAAATATATATAACTATATGATTTCTACAAGTGACTTACTTAACATTTAAGGACACACACAAGCTGAAAGTAAAGAAATGAAAAAAGATACTCCATGCATATGGTAACTAAAAGAAAGCAGAGTGGACTATTTCATATCTGACAAAATAGACTATAAGTAGAAAACTGTCACAAGAGACAAAGAAGAAAGTATAATGATGAAAGGGTCAACCCACCAGGAAGCTATAACAATTATAAATATATACACACTCAACATCAGAGCACATAAATATATAAAACAAATATTGACAGAACTAAAATGAGAAATAGCAACACAATAATAGTAGGAAACTGCAATACTCCACTTTTAGTAATGGTTAGAAAAACCAGACAGAAAATCAACAAAGAAAGAGTGGACTTCAACACCAGTATAGACCAAATGGACCTAACAGACATATACAGAACATTCAGTTAAACAGCAGAAGAATATACATTCTTCTCAAGTACATACAGAAAATTCTCCATGATAGATCACATATTAGGTCACTTAAACCATGACCTACAAAAAGCCCATTGGAAGATATCATTTATATATGCTGCATTGTGATGCACTGTAACACTGCAATGTCTTACTCCATTAAATCTGAAAATATATAAAATGAGGTAGATCTCATTTTAGTCTTTTCTTTCACTAATGTTTGGAGGTAGGAATTAAATTGGATATTGATAATTCTAAGAAAATATATAGCCAAAGCCAAAAATGGCTAACTCAAATTAGAATGTGAGACAAAGAAACTCTGAAACTCTTAGGAGTATGAAGAAATACTTTGTTTCTAATCTAAAGGAAAAAAAAGGAATAAATGTATTTATTTAAAAATCCATTATCTTATCTAAAATGATTTACCTTTAAAAGATACCTAATCACTAAAAACTTTATACCAAAAATGTCCATTGCACAATATTGCTTTCTTTTTTTTTTTTTTCGAGACGGAGTCTCGCTCTGTCATGCAGGGTAGAGTGCAGTGGCTTGATCTCTGCTCACTGCAACCTCTGTCTCCCAGGTTCAAGCCATTGTCATGCCTCAGCCTCCCAAGTAGCTGGGATTACAGGCGCATGCCACCATGCCTGGCTACTTTTTGTATTTTTAGTAGAGACAGGGTTTTGCCATGTTGGGCAGGCTGGTTTCAAACTCCTGACCTCAGGTGATCTGCCGGGTTTGGCCTCCCAAAGTGCTGGGATTACAGGTGTGAGCCACCATGCCTGGCTATTCCACAATATTGTTTTCTTTCCAAGTACAATGTCCTCCATCTGTTTTCCCTCTTTCCAAGGAAGGAAAGATACTTTGGCACCTGTTAACAAGATAAAATCTGAATGGCTCTGGATTCTAATTCTGGTTCCTCCACTATTTTGCTATTCTTCCTTTACTACAATAGTCTCCATTTTCTTCACATCTAATATAGAAACCAGAGAAGTCTAATTAGATAGATATTTAATATTCTATACTTCTATGCAAATCCTGTACTTGAAAAATTATCTCCTGGAAGAGAAATTAGAATTGTTGGTATGACTTCAGGGTTCAAACTAGGATTAGTGGGTGGAAGCCACAGAAAAGTATTTTACAATAAGGGAAATGTTAGAACTGTATCAATGGGATATGTTGACTTAGTTAATAATGAGTTCCCCATCATGGTAGGAGTTCATGGAAGGCTAGATGATTATAACGCAGGAATTCAAGCCTTCATTTTCAACTGCAGCTAAGAGGAAGTAGTCTATGTGGGATAAAAATCCAAGCATTGCTAAAAATTTGCAACCATAATGTGTACTAAACTACTTCCGGAAGTTAAAAAACAATCAAACTATAAATATATCTATACACTATCATCTGTCACTATCAACATAAATGGGTTTTTTGTTTCTGTCAGGATGGGACCCAGGTTCTTTGACAATGTTGTTAGGATGTAAGATAATGTAAGGTAAAGAACCACTGTATTCAATTATGTTATTTGTTCTAGAAATTTGCCTGAGTTTATACCACCTTAAAAAACAGTTGTTCTCTACTGAATGTTCAAAATATATATAGCTTTGGGTACTTCTTAAATGCAGATTCCAGCCCCCACCAACACCTCCTCCCTGCCTACAGCATGTGTGTGACTCTGTGTGTGTGTGTGTGTGTGTGTGTGTGTGTGTGTCAAGGTCTCACTCTGCCACCCCCAGTAGAGCAGTGGCACAATCATGGTTCACTGCAGCCTCAAACTCCTGGGCTCAAGTGGTCCTGAGTAGCTGGGACTACAGGCACATGCCAGCATGCCTGGCTAATTTTTTAATTTTTTGTAGATACAGGGTCTTACTATGTTGCTTAGACTGGTCTCAAACTTCTGGGTTCAAGCAATCCTTGTACATAGGCCTCCCATGCTGAGATTACAGGCATGAGCCACTGTGCCTGGCCCAGAAGCCTGCGCATTTGATTTTTAACAAATATTCCAAATGGTTTTTTATCATAGATGGTCATAAAACTACACTTTGAGAAACACAAACAGGATTGTAGAAAAGCCCAACTCCCATTCTTTCTATCCAAGAGTTTATAAGCACGCTACAGAACTTCATTCAGATGAATTCTATCTTTAAAAAACAAACATTGACACATTTTGGTCTTTCTTCTATTTCAGGGCCAAAAGCCAAAATGAAATTGATGGTACTTGTTTTCACCATTGGGCTAACTTTGCTGCTAGGAGTTCAAGCCATGCCTGCAAATCGCCTCTCTTGCTACAGAAAGATACTAAAAGATCACAACTGTCACAACCTTCCGGAAGGAGTAGCTGACCTGACACAGATTGATGTCAATGTCCAGGATCATTTCTGGGATGGGAAGGGATGTGAGATGATCTGTTACTGCAACTTCAGTGAATTGCTCTGCTGCCCAAAGTAAGGAAATGGTATCACAAAGTGTATTGCCTGGAAATGTATGCAGAACAACTTTTAGCTACATCTTCATAATAGGTTTGCTGAAATTAATAACCCTTTTAGTAAAATCCTGTTCAAATCCCAGCTCTTTTCTAGAATAATCACTATTGTGTAAAGAACTAAATGTTTTCATTTAAATGAAAGTTCAAATGGAATTTAGCTGAGTTTAATAAAAGTAAATTAAATCCAGAAAACAATACTTCAATCTATTAAATTCTAAACTCGCCATCTGATTTTTATCCCCCCAAAAATAAAAATCTACCAGTAGCAGAAGTCAATCTCAAGGTTGAACTCTTAAACCAACTTGAAAACCAGTAAAAGGTTTTAGATAAAAGATCCCAGTGAGGCTGGGCCCGGTGGCTCACGCCTGTAATCCCAGCACTTTGGGAGGCTGAGTTGGGCAGATCACCTGAGGTCAGGAGTTCAAGATCAGCTTGGACAACATGGTGAAACCCCGTTCCATGCAAAATACAAAATACAAAAAAAATACAAAATTAGCTGGGCGTGGTGGCATGTGCCTGTAATCCTAGCTACTCAGGAAGCTGAGGCAGGAGAATTGCTTAAACCTGAGAGGCTGAGGTTGCAGTGAGCCGAGATTGCACTATTGCACTCCAGCCTGGGCGACAAGAGTGAAACTCCATCTCAAACAAACAAACAAACAAACAAAACGAACAACAAAAAAAAACTCAGTGAATGGATCAAGTAATTAACTGAACAGAAAAGTTTAGTAATGGTCAAAAATAAATTTCTAGCTCTATGTATAAGTTAACCAGAAATGAACTAGATAGAAGTTCAAGACAATTTATCTACCATTGTTTTCTATTTATATTTTAAGTTTAAATATTTATTATCTACTATCGTTTTGTACTTAAAATACAAGTACACGTGGTGAAACTCTGTCTCTACAAAAATACAAAAAAAATTAGCCAGGCATGGTGGCACATGCCTGTAATCCCAGCTACTTGGGAGGCTGAGACAGGAGAATCACTTGAACCCAGGAGGAGGAGGTTGCAGTGAGCCTAGATCGTGCCATTGCACTCCAGCCTGGGCGACAAAGCAAGACTTAATCTCAAAAAAACAAACAAAAAAAGGTATAAAATGATGGTAGATAAATTCATAAATATTTTTAGTTCTTGATTTTAAAATCATTTCCCCCTGGTTATTGAGGAATCTTTCAAATCCCACGGTCTTGGATATTTCATATTGAAATTAGCTTTTTCAAATTACTTTCAACAGATGTCATCATATTTTCATCCTTCTAAGAAATCTGTGAAATATAAAAGGTAGATATAACCATCTTACCAAGGAAAGGTGCAGAGTTGAAGTGACCAGTACTATCCCACATAACTAGCTAATATCAACACTGGGATTAGAACCCACGTGTTCTGATTCAGAACAGATTTTTCTTCTACCAAGCCAGCTGGTTCTCAAAGTGTGGTTCCCAGAACAGCAGCTTCAGCATCACCTGAGTTTTTAAAATTGCATATCCATCCTTGGACTCCACCCCAGACCTACTGAATCAGAAACTCTGGAGGTAGGACCCAGCAATTATGGTTTTTTGTTTGTTTGTTTGTTTGTTTGTTTGTTTGTTTGTTTTGAGACGGAATCTTGCTCTGTTGCCCAGGCTGGAGTGCAGTGGCACGATCTCGGCTCACTGGAAGCTCTTCCTCCCTGGTTCACGCCATTCTCCCTCAGCCTCTCGAGTAGCTGGGACTACAGGCGCCCGCCACCTCGCCCGGCTAATTCTTTTTGTATTTTTAGTAGAGAAGGGGTTTCACCGTGTTGGTCAGGATGGTCTCGATATCCTGACCTCGTGATCTGCCCGCCTTGGCCTCCCAAAGTGCTGGGATTACAGGCGTGAGCCACCGCGCCCGGCCGGGACCCAGCAATTATGTTTTAACAAACCTGCCAGGTGATTCTAATGCATAGTAAAGTTTAAGAATCACTGTACTAAACAATGATGCCAAGAACTTGAGTTAATTAATCTCATGAAGTGACAGTTTTTCCTGTACTACATAAATGAAATGCCAACTAATATTAAAATGCCATGTTTGCTTTTTTTTTGTATGACTTGAAAACAGTTTACTGAAATGGACTTACATTTATATTATGATATAATTTTGTGATTATGTCTGTTAACGGATGAGAACAGCATTGTGGGTATACTTGATTTTGGGAAAATCAAAGAGAAATACTGCTAAGTATATTTCTAATAAGCCATAATTATAATATCACCTTGCATTTGTATATAATTTTGTATTATTCCATGCGTTTTTATATATTACTTTATGTGATCTTTTCAACCAGGGAAAGTTAAGTAGCTTTGTAACATTTCTCCTTTCCCCATAAAACCTAGAAATTTATTTAATAAACAAGAAATGTTGAATCTTCTGTTTCCTAACTGCAGATTTAAACTTCACGGCCTATCCTCATATAAGAGACATGAAATTGTATACATGACCATAAAGTTTTGAAATTACCTAATATTTCTTTTTCTTCGTAAATGATAGCATGACATCAATGGCAAATGCGGGGAAAGTAGACAAATCAATTACCTTCTCGGTCTTTGTTGCTTCTGTGGCAAGTCCTCCCACTCATCTCTTTACATTTTAGTCACCTAAAAAGAATAATCATAACTGAAATCCTGGAAATCACTGTCTATTTTTAACCTAGAATAGACTAACTAATATCTTAGCCTTAAGGTGAATTTAATTGATGCTCTACTTTCTTTCAGAGACGTCTTCTTTGGACCAAAGATCTCTTTCGTGATTCCTTGCAACAATCAATGAGAATCTTCATGTATTCTGGAGAACACCATTCCTGATTTCCCACAAACTGCACTACATCAGTATAACTGCATTTCTAGTTTCTATATAGTGTGATAGAGCATAGATTCTATAAATTCTTACTTGTCTAAGACAAGTAAATCTGTGTTAAACAAGTAGTAATAAAAGTTAATTCAATCTAATTTTTCTCTGTGGACATTGTTGGCATTGGTTAAAAATTTTGCCTAGAAAATGTAATCTATGAGGTGTTCATTATACTCAGTTAAAGAGTTCTGTCCCCCAGATGAAGAGCCATAGGCATGGCTCAAGGATTGAAAATACTTTCAGTCCTTAGTTGACAGTTATTAACCATATATTGAAAGAACCAGGTATAAGCTGAGATTCTTGGAAGGGAGCTAGAAATTTTCTAGTAAGAAGGAAAAAGGGACCAGCCTGGGCAACATAGTGAGACCCCCTCTTTACAAAAAAATTTAAAAATTAGCAGGTTGTGGGTGCCCACATCTGTAGTTCTAGTTACTCAAGAGGGTCATTTGAATCTAGAATTTCGAGTCTGCAGTGAGCTATGATTGCACTACTGCACTCTAGCCTGGGTGACAGAGCAAGACCCTGTCTCAAAAAAAAAAAAAAAAAAAAAGGAAAAGGGAACAATATTTGAGGGTATATTATGTATGCTAATAACTTTAAGTACATTTCAGGCTGGGACTGGTGACTAATGCCTGTAATCCTAGCATTTTGGGAGGCCAAGGCGGGAAGATCACTTGAGTCCAGGAGTTTGAGACCAGCCTGGGCAACATAGTGAGATCCTGTCTTTACAAAAAAATTTAAAAATTAGCTGCATGGCGGCATGCACCTGTAGTCCCAGCTATTTGGGAGGCTGAGGTAGGAGGATCACTCGAGCCCAGAAATTCAAGGCTGCAGTGAGCTAAGATGATGCCACTGAACTCCACCATGGAACCACAGAGTGAGACTCTGTCTCAAACAAACAAACAAAAACCAAGAACTTTAAGCACATTTCATTTTACTCACTTAAAAAACAACAACAAAATCCTTCAAGGTAAATATTCTCAGCCCCATTTTTCAGCTGCTAACTCAAGTTTAAGATATTTGCTAAAAATCAAGGCAGATTTTCAAAAGAGTTCCAATTCCAAAGCCCATATGCCACACACAGATGTATCCTTAAAACCATGATACATTTCCTAAAGTATCCATTTTTAAGAATAACAAAACACACATTAAAAGAAACATAATGGATGAGAATTTAAAAGTACCATACATTTTAAAAGTAAATAAAACAGGGAACTTCAAAGGTATTTTCTGATTGTTAGAGGAGACAGCTTTGGATTATGCCCCATAACTTAAGAGGTATGTGACTCATATTGCCATCAGAAGTAATGTCAGAAAATCTTTCATGTTATAAAAATGTATTCAAAGCCTGCTAAGTGCCAGCCATTATTAAGATCTGGGCATACAGTAATGAATAAAATGGACTTATCCTCTTGGAACTTGTGCTCTAACAAAGGTGTGATTGCTATAAACAAGTAATTATTTATAAATGTGAAGCCTGCTACAGAGAAGTATAGGGTGCCATACAAAGTATTGTGGGGAAATGTTTGAGAGACACCATACCACACAGGCAATCTGGGAGATATCATTTTATGAATAAAAGTGACATTATTTCATTAAAATATATCCTTGGAGGTCCCTGATCTGTTTCTGGAGACCACACCCAGAACAGTATCTGGTATCTAATCTGTGTAAATAAGTGTTACTGGGCTGGACCAAACAATTTTGAGGTAGTCACAATTCAGTGTCTTAAAGTGTATATAAACACGGCTGGGTGCGGTGGCTCACGCCTGTAATCCCAGCACGTTGGGAGGCGGAGGCGGGCTTATCACGAGGTCAGGAGATCAAGACCATCCTGGCTAATACGGTGAAACCTCGTCTCTACTAAAAATACAAAAAAAAAAAAAAAAAAAAAAAAATTAGCTGGGCATGGTGGCAGGCGCCTCTAGTCCCAGCTATTTGGGAGGCTGAGGCAGGAGAATGGCGTGAACCCAGGAGGTGGAGCTTGCAGTGAGCTGAGATCGTGCCACTGCACTCCAGCCTGGGCGACAGAGTGAGACTCCGTCTCAAAAAAAAAAAAGTGTATATAAACACAAGTCAGAACATGTTTTCGAACAGTGTAAGCTCCTATAAAATACATGAAGAGAAATTGTAAAATAATATAGATAGGTAGGTAGATGGATAATATTAGTTGTTTTATCAAGATAGCATGTGATTTGATTGGCCTTTCTTTCTTCACTGAATTGACTGGTAATGAAATCAGCCTAACTCAATAATGAAAGTTTCATATCCATTCTGGAACAATGCATAGAATAGGTAAATTTAAAAAAACTATCAGCAAACCAGTTTTATTTTCTACTTGGTAGGAACTCTCCTTGAGGGGGAAAAAGCATTAAAGATCCAGTGTCTCCATTTACAAATGACACATCAGCATAAGGACATATGTGAGACAACAACGGCTTTTTAGTAAACATTCCCTTACTACTGCAATCAAAGCCTGGTAAGAAAAATTCTATCTAACAAAGCTAAATATTTAATAAATAAAATTTTATAAATTATTCATCATAATGTCTTTCTGAAAATATGAAATTCAGTTATTTCTTTTAGAAATGAATGCATTATACAAGTACACAGCCTTCTTTATATTACAAAATAAATGTAAAAACATACATTCACACAACTTACCTTATATAACTATTTCTCTGACTTGGTCAATGCATTTTTAAAAACAATAGATTTTTTTTTTTTTTTGAAACTGAGTCTCACTCTGTCACCCAGGCCAGAGTACAGTGGCACAATCTTGACTCACTGCAACCTCTGCCTCCCAGGTTCAAGTGATACTTGTACTTCAACCTCCTGAGTAGCTGGGACTACAGGCACTTGTCACCATGCTCAGCTAATTTTTGTATTTTTTAGTAGAAATGAGGTTTTGCCATGTTGGACAGGCTGGTCTCCAACTCCTGGCCTCAAATGATCTGCCTGCCTTGGCCTCCCAAAGTGTTAGGATTACAGGCATGAGTTTTTTCAATAGATTTTAGTTATAAGACAACTAAGCTTTTATTAAAATTTTATTATTCTTCTAAACACCATCTTGCAGCAACTGAATGAGATAGGTACTGATATTATCCTTGTTCTACGGACAAAAAAGCTAAGGTTTAAAGATATTAAGTAGTTTGTCTAAGTTTACATTATCAGTGAGCAATTGAGCCAGATTTTGAATATGGCCAGTCTTACACTAGCATCTAGAGTCTTAACCACTATGTTGTTTAACAGCATTACCTAATGTATTATTTCCTTTACAGAAAGGCAAACTTTTACATGGATAGGACACACAATTGTACATTTCAGATAGCTCATATATGCTAAAAGCTTACTGAACAAGTATTTCTGTATTTTTATCTTTGACTTTCTATATCATTGTTCTTACTGTGAATCCCATGTTACTGAGCACAAAGTTGACAGTAATACATACTAATAGCTCACCTCTTTTTAATTAAAATTCATCTTTTCTTCATCGTAATTCGCAGAGACTTGTTGAATATTTTTGTTTGCTGGGATTAGGTACTGATCCTAAAGGATTATTAGAGAATTGGAAGGAAGATGGAGAACCAAAACAATGAGCAACAACTATCGGGGGAAAAAAAAGACAAGGTAGGAACATTCACAGGTCATTTTGTGACTTTAATGTCCTTATAATTATCAAAAGGTACATGTAAGTTATTTCCATAATAAATCATTTTTTGTAAAATATTATAGCAGGTGTTTTTAAAATATAAAACTCTCTATAAGTAAAGCACTACAGGCTTCAAAATAATTTTCCCAAAAGGAAAAAAATCAAATTCATGTATTTCTAAATCAATCTTGCATTGACAGTCTAAGCCTAAACTTTTCTCTCAAAAATTTGAAGAGAAACTGATATTAGAAAACTAAAGTAAATTGATACTAAATTTACTTCTATGCAATGGTATCACCATAAAATGCTCATCTTTGTATGGTGGTATATCTAGAGAAAAATGTGTAGAATATACTTACCTGATATATTCTAAGAACTTTAAAAGCCATAGTATATTTTCAAGAGTTTATGTGATCTACATTTTCAGAGGTTAAGAAGTCAAATGAAAAGTCCATTGGATATAATGTATAAAAAGCTGACTTGATATCTACATTTAGTATCATTAAAGTATATATACATAAATACATATATATACTATATATAAAATATATATTCATATATGTAATAATCTGGTAGCAATTAATATGACTATTATTTGAGAACTATAGTTGACTGTGTAGACTATTAATGCAACTAGGACAAGATACACACAATAAACTCAAGTGTACAGCAAGCATCAACTCTTAGCTAGAAAGAAATGCAAGGAATTCATAATCGCAAAGGAATAAATTCTATAGTAAGCAATATTCACCCTTAAAAATATACATATAAGTATAAAAACAGCAAATTTTCCTCTGAATATTAGCTTTCCTGCATCTATTATTTTAGCTTATAAGAAAAACCTTGCTTGACATTTTAAAAATAACTCCACTAAATGAATAAACAATAACATGACAAAAATTTATTTTGAACCACCATCACTTGCTTAGATATCATAATCTGCATTTTACTATTAAAACGTTATGTAAATATGTGCAAATTATAAACAAAAAAAAGCTGGGATGGCTATACTAATAACAGACAAATTAGATGTTAAGTAAAAACATGTTACAAGAGCAATTTTATGTTGTTAAGTTTCAATTTATCAAAAAGATATAACAATTATAAACATATATGCACCATATGACAGCAGAAAATATATAAAACAAACCTTTAGAAAACTGAAGGGAGAAATATACAGTTCCACAATAATAGTTGGAGACCTTAATGCCTCACTTTCCACAATTGATAGACAAGTAGAAAGAAAACCAATAAGGAAGTAGGAGGCTTGAACAATACTACAAAACCAACTAGACCCCAGAGACACATACAGAACATTCCACTCAACGATAGCAGAATACAGTCTTCTCAAGTACACATGGGACATTCTTCAGGATAGACTATATGTTCTTCCATAAAACAATTATCTATAAGCTTAAAAAGACTAAGGTGATACATACTATCTTTTTGAACCACAATAAAATGAGTAATCAATACAGAAGGAAAACTAGAAAATTCACAAACACCTGGAACTAAGCAATATACTTGTTCACAAAAAGTATATTGCTTCACAACAAGTATATTGCTTAGTTCCAGGTATTTGTGAATTTTCTTTAGTGGTTTAAAGAATAAATCACTAGAGAAATTAGATAATAATTTAAGATGACTGAAAACAAAAACAAACATTCCAAAACTTACAAGATGCAGGAAAAACTGTATTCAGAGAAAAATTTACAGCTGTAAATGCCTGCATTAAAAAAGAAAAATATCAAATCAACCTAAATTTACACATTAAGAAAACAGACAAAGAAGAGCAAACTAAATCCAAAGCCAGCAGAAGATAATGAAGATCCGAAAAGAGAAAAATGAAATAGAGAAAAAAATATAATCCATGAGATCAAAGAAAATACCAACAAAATTGATAAATCCTTAGCTAGACTACTAAGAAAAAAGAGAGAAGACATAAATAAGTAGAATCAGAAATAAAGGTAGGGATATTACTGCTGACCTTACAGAAATTAAAAGTATTATAAGAGAATTATAGGAACAATTCGTATGACAACAAATTAGATAATCTAGGTGAAATAGACAAATTCCATGACTTACCAAAAATAACTTAAAAGAAACACAAAGTCTCAACAGACCTATATATAACAAAAAGACCTATATAAGTAAAAAGATTAAATCCGTCAAAACTCTTCCATCGAAGAAATAGCCTAGACCATATAGGTTCACCCATAAGTTCTGTCAAACATTTAAAGATGAATTAATATCATTCTTACTCAAAAATCTCCAAAAATAGAAGAGGAAAGAATACTTCCTAACACATTCTATGAGGCCAGCATTATCCTGATACCAAAGTCAGATAAAGATACCATAAGAAAAATATAGACCAATATCCCTTATGAGTATAGATGCAAACACCGTCAACAAAATATTAACAAGCCAAATCCCACAGAACATTAAAAAAATTATGCACTATGACCAAGTGGGATTTATCCCAGAAATGCGAGGGTGGTTCAACATAAGAAGGTCAATGTAATATACACTAAAGAAAAAAAAAATCATCTCAATACTACTAAGGAAAAAAAAATCATCTCAATACTAAAAGTATTTGACTAAATTCAACACCGTTTCATGATAAAAAACATTTAGCAAATTAGCAACAGAAGAGGACTTCCTTAACATGACAAAGAACATTTATGAAAACCCACAGCTAACATCACACTGAATGGTCAGACTGAAAGTTTTCCTCCTAAGAAAAGGAACAAGACAACAATTCCTGCTTTCACCACTACTGTTTAACATTGTACGGGAAATCGTAGCCAGGGCAATTTGGCAAGGAAAAGAAATAAAAGGCATCCAAATTGGGAAGGAAGAAGTAAAACCATTTTTGTTTGCAGATAACATGATTCTATATATAGAAAAATCCCATGGAATCCACACACACACACAAAAAATTACTAGAGCTGATCAATTCAGCACAGTGGCAGCATCAGCACACACCTCTAATGAATGATTCAAAAAAGAATTTAAGAAAACAATCATAATAGTGTCAAAAAGAAGAAAATACATAAACATAAATTTAACCAAGAGGTGAAAGACTTGTACACTGGAAACTATAAAACACTGCAGAAATTAAAGAAGACCTAAAAAAATGGAAAGATATCCCACAATCATGGATTGGAATGCTTAATATTGTTAAGCTGGCAATCTGAAAATGGTCCATAGATTCAATGCAATCTCCACCAAAATTCTAATAGCCTTTTGGGCAAAAAATGAAAAAAAACAATCTTCAAATTCACATGGAACTGCAAGGGGCCCTGAATAGCCAAAACAACACTGAAAAAGAAAAACAAAGTAGAAGGACTCCTACTTCCTGATTTCAAAACTTATTACAAGTCTACAGTAGTCAAGAGTATAGTATTGGCATAAGAATAAATACATAGACCATGGAATAGAATTGAGAGTGCAGAAATAAACATCTATGGCCAACTGATTTCAAGAGGGTCAAGACTATTCAGTTGGGAAAAAATAGTTTCTTCAACAAATCACACTGGGACAAGTGGCTAATCACATGCAAAAGAATGAAGTTGGACCCCTACTTCATTCATGTATAAAAATTGATTCACAACAGTTCAACAATCTAAATTTAGGAGTTAAAACTGTAGAACTCCTAGAAAACATATACATTAATGTTTATGATGTTGGTTTTGGCAATGGATTCTTTTGACACCAAAAATATGAGCAACAAAGGAAAAAATAAATTGGACTATGTAAAAATTTAAACTTTTGTGCATCAAAAGACATTATCAGTACTGTGAAAAGGCAACTTACAGAATGAGAGAAAATATTTACAAATCATGTATCTTATAAGGGTTTAATACTCACAATAAATAAACAGTCCTACATTTCAACAACAAAAAACAACCCAACTAAAAAAAAAGAATAAAAAGGACTTGAATAAACACTTCTCCAAAGAAGATATATAAGTGGCCAAGAGCACATGAAAAGATATTCAACAAAATTGATCATTAAGGAAATATAAATAAAATCCACAATGAGATACCACTTCACACCCAGTAGGATGGCTTTAATTTTTTTTTAATGAAATACAAGTGTTAGTGAATTGAATAGAAGCCTTTATACATTGCTGGTAGAAATGTAAAAGAGTAGAGCAACTTGGAAAAGATTGGAAGTTCCTCAAAAAGTTAAGTACAGAATTATTTATGTACCAGCAGTTCTACTGCTAGGTATACACCCAAGAGAAATGAAAACATATGTTCACAGAAAAACCCGTACATGAATGTTTACAGCAGCATTATTCATAATAGCCAAAGGTAGAAACCCAATGTTCATCAACAAATAAATGGATAAATAAACTGTGTTCAATAGATACAATGGAATACTATTCAGCCTGAAAAAGGAAGTACTGCAACTTGGATGAACCTTGAAAACATGCTTTTTTAGCATTATGCTTTTTGGCATGTTTTCGAGGTTCATCCAATTTGCAGTACTTCATTGTATGATTCCCTTATAATATATCCAGAATAGGCAAATCCATAGAGATAAAAAGCAGAATGGAGGTTACCAGGGAATAGGGAGAGGGAAGAAGGCGGAGTGACTATGTATGGCTGTTTTTGTTGGGTGACAAGAAAGTTTTGAAATTAGAGCTGCTGGTTATACAATATTGCAAATACATTGAATACCACCATATTGTATACTTTAAAATGATTAATTGTATATTTTATTATGTTTCTTAATTTTAAAAGACTTCATGTAGAAAAATATAGAATTTATTTTTTGTAAAGACATGTATTTCAGGCATTAATTTTTAGGCCTTTCCCAAAATTATTCTTTTGAAGCTAGTAATCAAATAACTTATTTTTTGAGCCCCTGCTATCCATTCAGTATGCTTTTTCCTCCTACTTCTAGTGGCATTTAAATTTAGATTCTTCTCTTAATGCTCTAACATCAAAAGTAACCTATATCCTTACAGAAATGAGTTTCCATTCATTTTTTGTTCAGATATAGATAAGTAAAAATAGTTTCTAATGAATCCATCATTTAAAAAATCCAATGGTAACTGAAATTTTCATATAAAACTGACTTTTACATTGCAGCTTCTTGAGTTACTCAGCTTTGGTGAGGTTCTGGAAGTTCTCAACTTACAAGAACTGATTTTTCATATTTTAAATTGTTTTAACAAGGATTTGATTTCATTTAATAACTACCATCCAGAACTCTTCATTCGTATTTTATAAAACTACATTTTATTATACAAATAATTATATGAAATAAACATTGCCAGTCAAAGGTTATGTTCATACTTTTATGTCAGCAAATAATTTCAAGTTTTTTTTTTTTCACAAGAACAGAATATGGGTCTCGTTTTGTTTTCTGTTTTGTTTTGTTTTTTGAGTCAGGGTCTCACTCCAACGCCCAGGCTGGAGTGCGGTGCTGCAATCGTGGCTCACTGCAGCCCCAGTCTCCCAGGCTCAAGTGATTTTCCCACCTCAGCCTCCCAAGTAGCTGGGACTATAGATGCATGCCACCACGCCTATCGAATTTTTGTATTTTTTTGTGGAGATAGGGTTTTGCCATTTTGCCAACACTGGCCTTGAATGCCTGGGCTCAAGCGATCTGCCCACCTTGGTCTCCTAAAGTGCTGGGATTACAGGTGTGAGCCACTGTACCCGGCCTCAAAATGTGTTTCTATAAGAAATCTTCTCACAGATTTCCAGAATGCCGGAAATAAGAAGTTTCTATAACAGCAATTATCACAGACTCTGCTTGTCAATAAAGTAGCAAGTAAATCTTTAAATGGTCATAGCAAAACCAACGACCAGTTGCTTTATTTTTCATTATATTTTATAGCTGTCAATACATTAAGAACACTTGAAAATATGCACAGTCACCTACTAATGAACTAGTACTTTAGATGTAGTACTTTAGTTGCATCAGTGGTTCTCAACTAGCTGTGATTTTTGACCCTCAAAGTATGTTTGGCAGTGTCTAGAGGAACTTTTGGTTGTCACACCTTGGGGGAGCTACTGGCACCTACTGAGTGGACTTAGGGATGTTGCTAATCCTCCAATAGACTGAACGGCCTCCCACAAAAAAAGAATTAACAAGTCCAAATGTCAACTTTGAGAAATCATGAGCTACATTAATGGTCTCATCCATTTCCAGCCTAAAATCTGCAGCTTTATCTCAGAACAGTTTGCTGAAGCTCGTTTTTTTTTTATGTCACAAGCTATAAATTTGATTTGTAATTATAAGAATTTAGCTAAACAATATCTCAAGAAAAGCAGAGATTTAGAATGTTTGATAGAAAACTGACAGAGAATGAAACATAAAAAGGAGATATAAATCAAGTCAGAGCCATATATAACCAAAATTTAAATGAAGATCTGGATAGATATCTAGACCTCTCCAACTTATTAGTTACAATTTGCAATGTAAACAGTACAGGACATCACTAAAAATTAAGGGGCATAGCAGAGGTACTTTCTATATTCATGCCACATAAATATCTTTTCTTGAAGACAAAATTTTGAAAAACAGCTATTTAATTTTATACTCTTATTTCAACTTTCAGCATTGTGTTTATCTTTGCTGGCACATTAAGTCTTCTTTGGAAGGAGGTGGGTATATAAATTAAACCATTTGTTCTTCCTAGTACTTCATCAAGTAATAATAACAAAAAAAAAAGGAAATAAAAAAGAAGTTGCATTCCAAGAGAAGTTTATTTTTCAAATTTGCTAGCCCTATAAAGCACTTTAAAAAATAATGCTATTTAGATTATCTTCAATTCCAAGTCAGATTGTCCCAGAGAATGCAAATGTGCTACATTTGTTACTTCTCCTTACCCTGTTAATTTCTTGGAAGTTAAAAAAAAAAAAAAAAAGGATTACAAAATGAAGGACTTTACATTAAAATCTCAATACTGATCTCTAAGTCAGTTTAAAAGAAAAATCAAGTTTCACAAAATAAATACACTGAAGCAACTATAATAGTAATAACCTTTATTTAAAATAGATTTAATTTAGGAAAGCTCATTTTATATGAGTTTCCAACTAATTATTAGAGTCAGAAACAAAGAAAATAAAATCAGAGAAAATCCTCTGTAGAAAAAATACACAAAGAACATTTCTACATGTGAAAAAACAGTAAACAGTGTTAACATCCAAGTTATTAGTCTCAATTCCACGTCTCCTAGTGAACACCACTATCAACCTTGAGATCTGATTTGTTCTTGTCATTCTTCACTGAGTAGATGAAATATGTTAAGGTGTCTTTTTCATTCACTGGAATAGACCTAAAGTGGCAACCAACTATCTATAAAGAAAAGAAAAATTAAGGAAATTAAATTTTAGATATAACAGGTTTCATAAACTAGGTAAAAAATACGGTTTCATCAAAAGAAAAAGTGCTATGTGATAAGGGCTATTTCCTTTAAAAATTATATTTAACAAAATATCAACAAGACAGAAAGCATTCAAGAATAAAATGTTACGAACAAGAGATAGTGTGATTTCAAAGGACCCTTTGACCTACTCAATTTAATATACATTGATTAGAAAATATATTTTCCTTTTATTTATTTTAAATTTTATAATTGGGCCAGGCGTGGTGGCTCATGCCTGTAATCCCAGCACTCTGGGAGGCAGAGGTGGGTGGATCACTTGAGCCCAGGAGTTTGAGACCAGCCTGAGCAACATGACGAAACCCCATCTCTACCAAAAAAAATACAAAAATTAGATAGGCGTGGTGGTGTACACCTGTAATCCTAGCTACTCAGAAGGCTTAGACAGGAGGATTGCTTGAACCCAGAAGGTGGAGGTTGCAGTGAGCTGAGATCATGCCACTGGACTTCAGCCTGGGCAACAGAGCAAGACTCTGTCTCAAAAAAAGATAAATAAATAAAATAAAAATAATAAATTTTATAATTAGAATCTAGAATAGGGAATAAATGATTTTACTTTTAAACTTTAAATGAGATAAAACAGACGTAAGAGATCACATGCATCATTAAACCTGCAATGGTTTAGACTCTACTGATAGAAAAAGAAGTATGAAGTTGAAAACTTTTGGTAGTAGAGAAACCAACAATAACATATAAATTGTTTGCTGCAAATTATATTCATTCATTCACACCTTGGTAGCATTCTTTGGTTAAGCTTCCTTGAAAATTTTTCTGAATAAAAATTATGAATGGAAATGAGAGAAGAAAGAGGGATGTTCAATGAAGGATGTTTACCTGCTTCCTTGCCTTTTCATTGTGCTAACATAACATGCATACTACAATTACTAATAGAAGAATAATAGACTTACCTGGGGTGCTGACATGCATATTTAGATTCCAGAAAATAAAATCTCTTGAGAAAAAAGTTCATCCACACAATAATTAAGAGACTTAAGACTTAGTCATACAACCCTGGATTCCCTTAAAACAGTGGTCCCCAACCTTTTTGGCACCAGAGATCGATTTCATGGAAGGCAATTTTTGCACAGATTGAGGGTGGCGGAGTTGGTTTTGGTATGAAATTGTTCCACCTCAGATCATCAGGCATTAGATTCTTATAACAAGCATACAATCTAGATCCCTCACATGTGCACTTCACAAGAGGGTTTGGACTCCTCTGAGAATCTAATTCTGTGGCTGATCTGACAGGAGGCAGAGCTCAGGCAGTAATGCTTGCTAGCTGGTGCTCACCTCCTGCTCTGCGGACCCGTTCCTAACAGGCCACCAACCAGTACCAGTCCATGGCCCCTGGGGTTGGGGACCCCTCTCTTAAAATATATGTACTACATCTGCACATTCCTTAACTTGCTAATATCTGCATTTCTGATTAAGTAAAATATAACACTCATGGCTATCTCTTATGTATAAAAAAGAAAATAGCTCTGGAAATAATATAACTGTTCTTAGAAGGTCAGTTTATCAAAAATTACAGATTTAATTTATACCTAAATATAACATTTAAAATAATCAGTTCTTTGGTTCTCATTTGTCCCAAAACAGGGGTGCCTTCACTCCATTAGTACCTATTGAAATATTTCATCATGGTGGGCAATAACTATATTTATGTTACATTAATGTACTGTACAACCCCAAAAGAACTTGATCTTTTAAATCAAAATTAAAGAAAAATTAATTAGATCTGTGTTGCCCAACCAAGGATAAAAAATTTTAGCTAAATAGTTAATATATTAGATTTTTAACAATGTTAAAAAGCATTCTGCCAAATAAATGTAACTTCTATTCATATTTCATTTTATTCAATATGCACATTTTAGAAAATGTTGGGTAACTACTAAATCCATGCAAAGAATATGAGAAAACTGATTTATATTTCTACACTTCTATTTTGTCTAGTAGGCCAAATTTTCTTTTTTTAGAGATGGAGTGTTGCTATGTTGCCCATGGTGACTCAAACTCCTAGGCTTAATCAATCCTCCTCAGTAGCTGCAAGTAAAAATTTTTATTTTAAATATGATTAAAAAATATATATATAAATCTATAAACATCTTAATAAGATGCACAGATTTCTTGGTTCTATTATATCCTGAAAACATATGCATGCTCCGTTAACTTTTCACAACTCAGTGACTGACTAGAAGTCCTCTATCAAAGCAAACTACAAGTAAAAGCTTGGGTAAAAGAAAAGCTTTTGCCTCTTCTAGATGTGAAAAAAACATGGATGTCTCTAATAAAACAAACATCAACAAGGACAAATTTTGAAATAGTTAAGTCAGCAAATTATAAAAATACTGTTTAGGGTCTGATTTGTAGGCCTATTCCACCACTTTAAAATATAAATTCTAATAAGGACATTAAAGCTTGTTAATTAATTTTATTATGCCTCAATTAGGTGCTCAAATGTTTACTGGTTAAACGGAGTTTTAAAATTAATAGATTTCTAAAGTGAGGATTAAAAAAACTCTCATTCAACATTTTGAGGGCCAGGCACGGTGGCTCACACTGGTAATCCCAGCACTCTGGTAGGCTGAGGTGGGCAGATCACTTGAAGTCAGGAGTTTGAAACAAGTCTGGCCAACATGGTGAAACCCTATCTCTACTAAAAATATTATACAAAAATTAGCCTGGTGTGGTGGTGCACACCTGAAGTCCCAGGTACTTGGGAGGCTGAGGCTGGAGAATTGCTTGAACCTGGTAGGTAGAGGTTTCAATGAGCCAAGATCATGCCACTGCACTCCAGCCTGGGCGACAGAGCGAGACTCTGTCTCAAAAATCAATCAACACATTTTGAAAGCCAGTATCAGAAGGTGCTGTACACAATCTACTAAGCAGTCATTACAAAAAGGAATTTCCTAAGTGGCAGACAAACATTTCTACACAACTAGATTCTTCCACAACAGATTTTTTAACTTTGTTCTTTCTAATTAAAATGTACTGTTACACTACATTAAAACTTTCATTAGCATTTAATAACCTCTCGGTTGTGCAGATAGTTCAAATAGTTTAAAACTCATAATACCTCAACAAGTTGTGCTTTATTAAGTCCTGGTCTGGTTGGTAGCTTGAAGTGTCTTTTGTATCTCCTAAGTGTATTTACTTGTAATTGGTATAAATCAACCTAGAAAAAATTAACATGTATAAATTAGTTCATACAATTTGTTGAAAATTTATCATTGATATGTATAATAACAAACATTTTAACTTCAGCACAATAAAAATTTACTTCCAAAATCAAAAAAAATTTAAAAAATTTATATAATCCAACATAAATTATTAAAGAATTTAATCTTTTGGGGATAAATAATATAAACTGAGGTCAAAAAAAGAGTAAGTTATGTGACAACAGAGCTGCAAAAATTGTCAATTTAAAATGTAACAATTCAAACTGTGTAAATGCATGTCAACTGGCTATATTTAATTTTGCTTTCATTTTCAGATTTCTCAAATGTTTTAAACACTTAAAAGATTGTTCATATCTTTTTATAAAGGCTTCAGAATGCACTACTTAGGATTTACATTAAGCACAAAAAACTTCCATCTACCTCTGGGGTATCAATATCTTGAACAGGTGAATCACCTCCATCATCATCACTCCCTTTTCTCTTTCTTCTGTTTCGAACACTCTGAATTAAGTTTTTATGATAATCACATATGTAAAGATGCCTTGCCTGAAACAGAAAAGTTTTACACACTGCTTATGATTACAGTAAAATGTGTCTATATATTAGTAAAACACATATGCCACAGTGAGTTCTTAAAAATAAAGACAGTCAAGATGGGCCATTGTTAAGATAATGGAATATTTATACGTTTAAATCCTATACGCTGTTAAAACATAAGATGTCTGGAATACTGTTAAAAGGATGGTGGATGGGGAAGGAGGGGTTGGTTCCATCTGGGGAAGGAGGTAAGGGAGGGAGGGAGAGGAGAATGAGAAATTCCAACCCTCTGGGTTTTGTCATCAAATTGCAGTGAGGGGCTGGGAGCGGTGGCTCACGCCTGTAATCCCAGCACTTTGGGAGGCCAAGGCGGGTGGATCACTTGAGCTCAGGAGTTCCACACAAGCCTGGCCAACATAGTGAAATCCCGTCTCTACTAAAAATACAAAAAATTAGGCGGGCATGGTGGCAGTGGCCTGTAATCCCAGCTACTCAGGAGGCTATGGCAGGAGAATCACTTGAACCTGGTGGTTGGAGGTTGCAGTGAGCCGAGATCGCGCCACTGCACTCCAGCCTGGGCAACAGAGTGAGACTTTGTCTTAAATAAATAAACAAACAGATAGATAGCAGTAAGGATGACCTGAATTAGTTCATGTTGAATTTTTAACTGATGAGGGGAAAGATCATGTTGCTCACACTTTTGCTACTTGACAGTACTTTCTCTACTTAAAGAACAGCATATTTTAGTAATATAATGTATGCTTTCCAGTCTTTCTAACTGAATACCCAAATTATAGTCCAGATACAAAACCATTCGTTTTCACAAATGAGCTATCGACTTCAAAACTGTATTTAAATTTCAGTTATACATTTTTCTGAATATTAAATCAATGTATTTATCTATAACACATTTTCCCAAAACAATCTGAAATTATGCAAGTTCACCTGAAGAGTTTCTCATGGATAACACTGAAAACTGTTTAAACTGGCAAAAAGTGTCACAAATAAACTTTTCAAAAACTTCAATTACATATACTCCTGCGAGCTGTAGACTAACATTTGAAACAAACACGGACTAAGCTAACAGGCTTTTACATTTACTTCTAAGCCAAGCGCAAGATAAAAATATGCAGGACTTGTGGTAGGTTCTCGATACCATGTTATTCATTTACCGCTAGCCAGATCTCCCAAAAGTAGCAACGGCTGTTTCTAAAAACCTCATGGATGGTCAAACGAAAAGACGTGCAAGAGGAGGAATAAAGAAATCCTGATGGCTGCCAAGGGGATGGCAAAACCGCAGAGGCTACGTGCTCCCCACCATCGGAGTAGCTGCCCTCGGAGCTGACAGCGCAAACGCCGTTTACAACCCCGGCTCACTGCCAGGCGGCGGGTGAGCTCGGCTTCCCTCTCACTCCGCTCCGGAGGAGACGGAACACAGAAAAGAACAGGATCTTCCTTGTTCGTGAAGGTCCTCCGCTTTCTCCTAGACGACGGGATTTAGTACCGCCTGGGGCCAAACACCAGCTTGGGCAGCAAAACAAAGGCGCCTCCATTCCAGAAGAGCTGCCGGGCTGCAAGAAAACTACTCTGGGCCCTCAGTGCGGCGGTCCCCTTTGTTTCGTGTCCCGGTCGCAGAGGAGAAGGAAGAGGGAAGACTGCGCGGGAGAGACGCAGGCAGCGGGAGGTTGGGGGCCAGGGTGGGAAAGAAGAGGGGAACGACAGCCTGTGTGTGGTGTGTGTGTTGGGGTGGCGGTCGGAGTTGCAGCGACTTTGTTATTTGCTTCCAAACACAGACTCCACGAGACCGCACTGCAGCCAGTGCGGTTGTCTGGGGGACCCCGCCGACAACCCGTGCCTTTGCCCGGCTCCTGGGGCCCCACCGAGGGGCGGGAGGGCAGGGCGGTCCCGCGGTTTACTTACGCTCTTATCCAGCTCGATCTTCACCTTCTTCTGGGAGATGCTCTTCTGGATCCTCTTGCTGAAGCTGGCGTTGCCTGCCGCCCGGCCGCACCGCTCACCATCCTCCCGCAGGCAGCACAGTTGCCCGGGGCCCGGCCCGGCCGCCCCCGGGGGCCCAGCCGCTGAGACCGCCCCCGCGCCCGGCACCTCAGCCCCGGTGCCCGCGCCGGTCCCGTTCCCCGCCGAGGCGGCGGCGGCCGCGGCAGCGACCACTGCGGCCACTGCGGCGGCCGCATCCCCGCCGCGGCTCATCTCGTCAGGCGTGAAGCCGTTCATGTCTCCGAGCTCCCGAGCGCCGGCGCTGACAGAAATCCCCTCTCTCCTGGCCGCTCCGCCTCTCTCCGCTCCGGCAGCGGCAATTCACTCTGCACACCAAGTTAGACAGCGGCACGGCCAAACACCAACTGTCCCGGGCCTGCTGGTCTCTGCTGGCACCGAAACAGTGGACAGTGCTGAGGGCCGGGACGCACACTCGAGCGTCTCCTGGAGCGGGGACCCCGCTCACTGTCACATGGGGACTTCAGCAGTTGGACCGCTACGCCTCCGCCTCCCTCCGGCCCCGGGACCTGCGCAAGCGCGACGCGCCCCCTCCCGTCCCGCCCCTTTCTTTCTGCCGCGCGGCCCCATGGGAATTGTAGTTCTCTGCTGCAGAGTCAACCTGAGCTCCGCCCTGACCCCGCGCCATGAGGGACGGAGGAACTACTAATCCTAGCATGCATAGCGCGGCCACGGACCCACTTTTTTTTTTTTTTTTCAGTACCGGGAAAACAGGAGCGTGTGATTGGGGTTTACAGTGTTTTCTCTCGCTCTCTCTGTTTCTAGGGAATTCGGGCTGTGTTTAGCTGCTGGGATATCGTAGAATTGGTTTTCAGAGAAGTTCCTCGACTCCTGAGGCGAAACATAAAGGGATGGGAGTGGTGTGGGAAGTGATCGTGTGAGGGAAAAAAAGTTTCGAGGCCGTTTCGCATTTGTGGAGACACAGTTTTTGGTGTGACCACTCTTTTGTGGGAAACCCAAACCAAGGAGAACTCAGGAGAATTGGCGCTCTTCGGTCCTGGAGGTTCCGCAGCTAACATCCCGGCTTGACCAACTATCGAGGCCGCAAATTAATAGGGCACCTCCTGGGAGGAAAACGCCCATCCTGACTTCTCAACTGTGACAGGTCCCCCTCACAAACGCCTTGCGGGGGGGTGGGGGGCGTTTCTAAACCCTTGCATGTTCTTACAAGGGAAATGTTTTTATTCTTGGGCGCACCAAGTTGGCCGCCTTCTGAGGTGGAGTACGGACCAGTTGACAACAGGGCTCCTTTTCACCTCCACGCCCAACCTTTTCCATTTCTCCTCAAACGGTTTTGGAGAAGGGCGGAGTCATATCATTTTAAAGGAAACTTGGAACCTCACCAATACAAACGCTGGTCGAATGTTCCCAGAAACTTCCCTGCATTAGCTCTACCGGGCGCGGGGAGTAGAAAGCGCATTTCCTGAGTCCTGAAAAGCGCGTGCGCGCCTGTGTGCTGCCGGCGTTTGTGCGCGCCTGTGTTCGCGGGCGCGCGCGTGTGTACGTGTGTGTGCGCGCGTACGCGTGTATGTTCGTGCGCGCTTGCGGGGACGTGCTTGTGGAGGGCGGAGAGAGGGATGGGCGTGGCTAATATGAAAGCTGCACCTTTACTAGTTAGCTACCATGCGTCATTATTTATCAGAAGATATATGCTGCTTAAACACAAATACGTTTTAAAATATATTTTAGGCAGTAGGGTTTTGGGGTTTTTTTTGCAAGTTCTTTTAGTGAGTAAATTTAATGATAAATGATTTTTTTTTTCTTTTGAGACAGTTTGCTCTGTCGCCCAGGATGGAGTGCAGTGCAGTGGCGCGATCCTGCAACCTCCGCCTCTCGAGTTCAAGCGATTCTCCTGCCTCAGCCTCCCGAGTAGCTGGGATTACAGACGCGCGCCACCCCACCCAGATGATCTTTTTAAATGCAAAATGCCATCGACGCAGAAAATCAAAGGTATCCATTGTATCTGTGCGTTTGAGTTCTAGGATATGACAAAGAAAAACAATTGAAATATTACGTAAATTCAGTAGGAAAAAGAAAGATGACTGATAAGTACATTGTGTACCTCCTTAAGCTGCGCTGTCCAGTAGGCTGTCCTCTAGCCATATGTGGCTACTCAGCACTTGAAATGTGGTTGAGACGGAAAAACTGAATCGTTAATTGAATTTGAATTAAACTAAAAACAAAAACCTGATGCTCGATTCAATTGTTGGAATACTTTTAAGTGTGTTTGCAACAACTCAGATATATGAATCTGTTTTTCCAGCTTAAATTTTATGAACTCTAACTTTAGCATATGAATTGAGATGTGCTGTAAGTATATATCAGCTGGATTTTTTTTTTTATTTCTGGACTTACTACAAGAAATTTTCAAAAAGAATATTGAATCCCACATTAAAATTTTTATATATGTTTAAATGTTTTGGATGTAATGGGTTAAACAAAATATTACAATAAATTGTACCTGTTGCATTAGATAACACTGGCTTAAAGTATTACAACACAGTAGGGCGTGGTGGCTCATCCTTTGGGAGGCCGAGGAGGGTGGATCATCTGAAGTCACGAGTTCGAGACCAGCCTGGACAACATGGTGAAACTCCGTCTCTATTAAAAATACAAAAATTAGGCAGGCATGGTGACACAAGCCTGGGGTTCCAGCTACTTGGGAGGCTGAGGGAGGAGAATTGCTTGAACCCAGGAGGCAGAGGTTGCAGTGACCTGAGATTGCACCACTGCACTCCAGCCTGAGCAACAGAGCGAGACCCTGTCTCAAAAAAAAAAAAATTACAACACAGAATAATTATATATTTATGGATACATGTTATATATTTATGGATACATTTTCTTAAGTGGTAAAAATGAGAATATATGGATGGGATGATACATCCCAACTTCAGGGTGATGCTCATCTCCAACGAAGGAGGCCAAGGAATTTGTATATGGTGTCAGAGTAAACATAAAATATAAAGAGATGAATTTCTAAATTTAATGGTTTTTTGGGGAAGCAAGAATTGCAGTTCAGGACATACACACAGACTGAGTGGTCTTTAGTATGTCAGAAGAACAAAGAGAAGGTCGAGAGTTTTATTAGAAAGAGAAATGTTGCTACTGTTTTGAAAGAAGGTTCATTGGCACTATAGTAAAGTTTTGGGAAGCTGGCAAGCTCTGATTGGTGAGTGAGAGTGGTAGATAAAACCAGTCTTAGTCATAGGAGATTGTTTCAGCAACTACTCGGTAAAACTGGTCTTAGAGTTACTGCAGGCCATTTCAGCAGCTGGGTTGTAAAAAACTTAATTCTTAATGCTAGAGCTGTGTGCCCTGATTGCTTTCTCCCCTGGTCCCTCGATTCTGATTTAGTTGGGTATGACAAGAATGATCCAGATTGTATGATCAATTTTCACACTGGGAATGGCTTAAAGATGGTTTCTTCTGAATTTTAAAGTTTTTATTTATTAAAAATATCTGAAACATGACAGTGGGATGTTGAATTTTCATATTTTTCTTTGTACATTTATGTGTTTTTAAAATAGTTCATGAAATTCATATTGTTTGGTTCTTGTGCTTAAAAAAGCTTATATCTTCTGCAAAATGTGACCAAATCATGTAAATTCAGTAGGAAAAAGAAAGATGCTTACTGATAAGTACTTTGTGAATCTCCTTAAGCTGTGCATGTATGTATATGTATAGTTATCAGTTTCATATGAAGCTTACTCAAGTAAAGAACTGTAGCTATGGCTCCTTTACACACAATACAATGGTTGTAAAAAGATCCTATTAAACAGTCATTTGTTGCATGCTAGAATCTTTTTCTAGGCCCTGGAGGCACAAAAATAATTGAGAGGGTCCTAGCTATTTGGGAGCTTCTTGTCTAGTAGGGCAGACAGGTAGCTTAACAAGCACATAATACAAACCTCAATAACAATAGAGAGAAAGTACAGGCATAGCACATAGGAGGAAATGATTCATTTCTGGCAAGTTGAAAAGATTGCTGGAGTAGGGGACATGTTAATTCTCACTGCCAGATTTAAAGTGTATCTTGAGTCAATCTATTTGTTTAGATACATTTTTACAACCATGTTTTGTTACTTATTTCTACAAATCTTCGTATTTAGGGCAGGTATAAGAACTCTTTGATTTGAGTGTAACTCACAGTCAAGGTTGGAATCAGGTTTTAGGGGGGGCTTCAAGATTATATAATCTGAAAGGTCTTTTTAAAGAAGTATGTACAATTATGAATGCAAAATTAGGTACAGGACTTTATAAGGGTCTATCCAAGTGAGGGACTCTGAAGTTTGAATCCTTTAGCTTCACGGTAAATCTACCTCAGAGTAGACTAGGTAAAAAATATAGATCTATGAAACCTTAATTATAGGGGGGTTGTTCATATCAACAAAAATGCTCTTTGCTTTCTAAAATGGTTCAAAATATGATTCTTAAAAAAGTATGTATCCGTGCCTGTCTTCCCTATGGGCTTTTAACATGATTGCATTTTTCTGGCTTTACTTTAAAATAAGCAACTAAATAATTTTATTTAATTTACAAAAACATATAAATTGGCCAATAATCCCAACATGACCACAGTAGAAAATTCAAATAATACAAAAAGGTTCATATGAAAAACAAAAGCCTGTTTTACCTCATCTCCTCAAATCCCTGTCCCTTGAAGCAACCAGTGTTAACAGATTGTTTCCTTCTAGAAAAAAGTATGCATTTACTAGTATATACATCTCTATATGTGAATAATTCTATATTTTACAGCAAAAGTTCATTCCGTTTTACACCACCTTTCCTTTATCTAGTTTTAAACTCAGCCATCATACAGAAAATTGTATAAAGCATAAATGTCCAGTTTAAGCAGTGCTGTGGTTTCAGTGTTTGAGTGTGTCCCCTCCCAAATTCATTGTGAAACTCAATCCCCAATGCAACAGTACTAAGAGGTGGGGCTTTTAGGAGGTGGTGAGGCCGCCCTCATGAATGTGATTAGCGCCTTATGAAAGGGATAGAGGGGGCGAGTTTACCCCTTCCATCTCTTCCACCATGTGAGGATGCAGCAAGAGGCACCATCTTGGAAGCACAGAGCAGCCTCCACCAGACACCAAGATCAAATCTTGATCTTGAACTTCTCAGCCTCCAGAACCTTGAGAAAATACATTTCTGGTTTTTATAAATTACTGAGTCTCAACTATTTTGTTATGGCGGCACAAATGAACGGAGACAAGCAGTTATGGTAAAATGCACATCCGTATAACTGCTACCCAGGTCAGGAAAGAGAACATTGCTGAAAGGGCCAGCTTCAGGGACTTGCGGCGGCACAGGACCCCAAGCTCAGAAGCCAACATGCTCCACTCTCCTCCTCCTTCCTGCTTGACATTTAATGCCCTGCAATCACCATCATGTAATTCTCAATAATTTTATCTTTGAATTTGTGTTTTATAAGTGAAGTATCAATGGGACAATGCATTGATTCAGGCAACATGGGCCTCCTGCCACCTCCCTTCCTCCCCAGAATGAGTTCTGGCTGCTCACTCTCTCCACTCCACCCCACCCCACCCTCTGCTCTGGCAGAGGCTGAGCAGGAGGTACAGTGCAGGAAGTGTCTGGTTGAGGTGCAGGATCCTCCCCATTTCCTCTGAACCAGGAGTCAGGCCCCTAGCTCCTGTGAGGGTCAGTTTTCCACCTGTGCCCAAGGGAGTGCCACATTAAATAGCAAATAAGAAAACACCATGTGAGGAGAAAGAGAGGGAGGGAGAGAAAAAAGATGTTTGTTCTGGACACCACAAATTATGTAGATGGCCCTGATTGACAACATGCCAGAAAGCCATCACCTGCCACTTCTTCATCATAAACCCCATCTCCCAGCTAGCAGGAGTAGCTATCTTGACTTTTATGGTATTTGTTACCTCGTTTTTCATTACAGTTTTGCCACATAGTTCTTCAACTTTTTTTTTCAGTTTTGCTGTTTTTGAACTTTATATAAGTGGACTCATATACTTTATATTCTGTTTTCTTTGGGTTCATTTACTCTGTTTTTCAAAGGTCTACTTTTATGTAGTTTAATTCTTTCTCTTCATTATGGTATGAATAAACTACAATATATCCATTCTATTGTTGATAGACATATGGATTGTTTCCTGTTTAGGGCTATTAAAAGAATGTTGCCATGAACATTCTTATTCTTGTACATGTATCCTGATACATACGTGACTGCAGGTCAGTAAGATATATATGTTGTTAAGTTGGAGTGAGAACTTCCAGCTCCTTGCTTACATATGTAAACAGAATTGCTGAGTTTTAAGGTAGGCCTAGGTTCAACTTTACTAGATATTTCCAAACTTTTACACTTCCACAAGCAATATATGAGAGTTCTGTATCTTTGCCTACCATTTGATATTGTACTTTCTAAAAAAGATCAAGTAGGTATGTATGGTATCTAATTGTGATTTTAATTTGAACATTCTTAGTTACTAATGAGATTATATATTAATTGGTCTTTTGGATTTCTCGTTTGGAAGTTCCTAGTTAGGTCTTTTGCCTATTTTTCTGTTGGGATTGTGTCTTTTTCTGTTGATTTGTAGTAGCTATTCATGTTTTCTGAATAACAGCCTTTTCACAATTTTACATATTGCACACATCTTTGCCTACTTCATAATTTGCCTTTTGACTCTGCAGTGGCAACTTTTGTTTAAAGTCTTTTAATGAGGAAAAAATATATCTATCTTTTCTTTTCTGACTGATGATTTTTGTGACTTAAGTAAGTTCCTTTTCCCCAAATCATGAAGATATTTTTCTACATTATCTTCTAACAGCTTCATTGTATTGCCTTTCTCATTTAAGATTATGATTGATTTTTGTGCACAGTGGTTGAGGTACAATTTTATTTTGTATATGCTACCCATTTGACCAAGTACCATTCACTGGAAAATCTATCCATATTCCATTCTTTTACAGTGTCACCTTTGTCATAAATCAAGTTGAATGTATGTAGGTCTGTTTCTGAAGCCTAGTCTTTCCATTGTACTTTGCCAATTCCACAGTCTTAATTATAAAAGTCGTTCAGAAAAATTTTGATAACCTAGAAGTGTAGATCTTCTACCTTATTTTTTTTTCGTCAAAACACAGACTTGGTTATTCTTGACCCTTTGTATTTCCTTATACATTTTAGAATCAGCTTAAGTTCCAGAAAAAAGAAAAACCAACCAAATGAACAATAAGACAACAACAACAACAACAAAAAAGGCCTTTTGGGATTTTGGATGATATTGCATCAAATCCATACATTAACCTGAGAGACGAGAGACTTCTTCAACATTGAGCCTTCCAATCATGATTTTCAATTCATTTAGGTCTTCTGTAATGTTTCTTAATATAATTGTATTTGTTGCTATGCAGAAGTTTCACTGATCTTTTATTATATCTCTCTATATATTTGATATTTCTGACACTATTGTAAATAGTATCTTTTTAATATTTCATTTTCCTTTTTTGTTGCTTAAATATATATAAAATAAGCTAATTTTTCCAAACTAATTTTTATATCCAGCAACCCTGCTAAAATTTCTTATCCAATAAAAATATAAATGTATATGTGTTTGGGTTTCAATGCATTCAATCACACCATTTTCAAATCGTGAGTTTTCCTTCATTTTTTATTCCCTTTTTTCTTGTGCTACTACAGGTTCGGGACTCTAGAATAACATTATAAAAGAGGTGTTAGCAGGCAAAAATGTCTCATTTCCAGTTTCAAAAGAAAGGCTTTTCATGTTTCGCTATTATGTATCATGTCTGATACAGACTTTTTTGTTTTTCATCTAAATTTTTATACCATTTATATGTTCATAACAACCTCATGTTTTTAAGGTGTGCAAGATCTGAACCAGTGTCCCTCTCTTCATTATCAATTATTAGTGCCTTCTCTCTTTTGTTAATCAGTCTCACCAGTGTTCTATCAATTTTATTAGGCTTTTCAGAGGATCTGAATTTTGTACATCGTTTTTATTGTATTTTTTTCTATTTCAATTATTCTATTTTCTTTATTATTTCTTTCTACTTTCTATTTTGCTGTTCTTTTACTAACTTCTTTACAAATATGTACATTAAAAGCTACAGATTTCTCCATCAATATTGTTTTAACTGCATCACACAAGTCTTGATATGTATTATTACCATTGAATTTAAAACATCATCTAATTTTCCTATCATTTTTTTGATGCATAGATTTAGAAGTATGTTTCTTTTTTTTTCTTTTTTCTTTTTTTTTTTTTTTTTGAGATAGAGTCTCACTCTGTTGCCCAGGCAAGAGTGCAGTGGCTCTATCACTACTCATGACAGCGTCAACCTCCCCAGGCTCAGGTGATTCTCCCACCTCAGCCTCCCAAATAGCTGGGACTACAAGTGCAGACTACCATGCTCAGCTAATTTGTTTTTTTTTGTATTTTTTATAGAGACAAGGTTTCTCCATGTTGCTCAGGCTGGTCTCCAACTCCTGGACCCAAGCCATCTGCCAGCCTCCCAAAGTGTTGGCATTACAGGTGTAAACCATGGCGCCCAGCCTAGAAGTAGGTTTCTTATTTCCAAACATGTGCAAATAATGTGATTATCCTTTTCTTATTGATTTCGAACACATATAAATTGTCACTTTAGAACTCTGTATGATTTAAATCCTTTAAAATTTATTGAGGGTTTCTTTTAACTTATCTTCCAGTCACTCATTATCTCTTTAGGTGTCCCTAACCTGCTCTAAAATTCACCCGTAATCTTTGTACTTTTAGTTATTACATTTTTTAGTTTTATAATTCCTATCTGGTTCTTTTTAAAACCTTGAATGTCACTTTTTATGATTTCTAGTTCCTGGACAAAATTTATATGCTTGACTTTTTCTTTCATGAACATAGTAAGCATAGTAGTTTTTAGACTTTGTTATTAAGTCTGTTTCTTTTGTCTATTGTTTCTCCTGGTGGCTGTCTCATGCTTACTCTTCCTGCATCCATTAATTTTGATTGTTTGCAGTTCATTTAATTGGAAAAACTGATTTAATATAAACAATTTGAAGCACTGGATGATGTAATGTTCCTACAGAGAGGCGCTTCTTTTCCTTCCATTGGGTGCTAAAGGGTGCCAGTAGTCCTGAATCAATGCTTGAGGATTTCTGAGCCAACCAGATCATTCTAGTCCCTCTCCCCACTTTTGGCCTAGGCTTCCCAGGGTTCTATCCCAGAGTAGGAGGTGTTTCACTAGGGTTACCACCATCAAGGTATACTGGATTCCAACCCTACATCCAAGTGACTGCCACACGCTCAGCTCTTCCTCTTACTTCCTATTTTAAGTCACTTGGTTATAACTAGTACAGTATATAGTAAAATAACATCTGCATTCTGATACTATTCATAGTCTAACATTTTGCTCAGCATATCTCTGTGGCTTTTACCTTGATTTTGTTCTCATGAGAGAGTGAGGCATAAAAAAGATGGAGATGTAGTTCCCAGGTAATGCTGGAACTTGCTCTGGGTACAAAATTATTTGTGACTGACTAGCAAAATAGAATGTTAGTAATTTTTAAAAAGAAACTGAACGTAGATTAAAATCTCCAGAACTAAAATGAGAATTATTATAGCATTCTCTCACCCATAATCCACCTAGATTGGAATATGTTCTCAAACACTTCTGTACAGTGTTCCAGTTACTTGGGTTCAGGAGAAACATTTTGACTAACAATCTTCTTTTTAGTATACCAGAATAAAACGTTGAAAGCACCTCACTGAGGTGCTTTCATTTTAATTAAAAAAATTACACTGTATGCTGCAAATGATTTTATATAAAAACTGCTTTGGGATATTACCTTCTATAGTTATAGCCTTGGTGTCATTGCAGATGGGAACATCTACATAACTGACTCTAAGTGGGCTACTGACAACTATAACATTCTTCTTCATTATCTGAAGCCAATAATCAGAGTACTTCCCTAGAATTTCTTCATATTTTTTGAAAACATGGAACAGAAATGAATTATATTAGCATTCTAAAAGAATATGAGGTCTGCTTAGTTTTGAAAGTTTTCATTTCTTCTCCTGAAATCTATCCAGAGCAACCAAGAAAATGAAAATAAATTCATAGAAACTGAACTTTCAGCAAATAGCTAAGAAAACTCCAAAACTCCAAAATTAAATGTGAATGCTGCAATAGGCAACTGAGGACAGCAAGCCCACATAGGAAATCAAGACAATATGGGAATGTACTGGAAGTGGGGAAGGAGTTTAGTGGTGGCTGTACCCTAAAAACAAGGCTGCGACTGAATAGGCTCCAAACATTGGGAAGGGAGAGAGAGAAGGACAGAAGGTGCCCAATCAGAGATTGCAGACCTTAGAAAGCACCAGTAAAATAACTTCTAAAAGCAGTATCATCATCTTAGAAGGCAATATCTGTGTCCCTGCAGCCTGTGAATAAATCAGGAAGCCCAGGACTGTGTGTAGAAGCTCTTTGGAAGCAGGTTCAGTTCTGAGAGGCAGAGTAGGTGTTCACAGAGTTTAAGAAGAGAGTCGTCTTCTATAGCAACAGAAGAGGGAGCCCTCGAGAGATGAATTTTATAAAGCTATCCTAATCTTTCTTTTCACCTCCTGTTAGTAGTCCAGGAAAATTTCACTAATTTAAATTCAAAGATTATGAAAGTCATATGCAGAACATCTATTCAAAATTATAATAAAAAAACTGTGAAACGGAGTAGCACGATTTTCCTGCAGAAGATGAAAATTTACCAGAAAATGGTTGTCATAAAACAAATCAAATTTATAACTCAACATTCCAACGTGAATTTGAAAAACTTAAGGAAGCAATCACAGGTATGAAGTAAAATCATGAAAAGTAATATATTTGACTCAGCAGGGAGTCAGACAATAGGTTATTAATACCTACTTTTATAAGAATATATTCAGAGAATTGATTATTTTGGTATTTTAGAAGTGCGTAGCAAAGAATTAACCTTACCCAAAAAGAAGTCTGGCCTTTGTCCTTGTATCCTAGGAGGTGATCTCTAGGAAGAGTGGCTTTGTTTACCTGGGAGCCTTTAGCTACACTGGATGGTGTAAAAATGTGATTTATGATGTGGGCTTTGGGCCATGAGATAGCCAGTCTACCTCCAGAGGGGCTGCAGACTAAAATTTCCTGGACTCTGCTCTATGCACCAATTCCCTTGGAATCAGCATCCTTTTTTCCCCCTTTTACACACACACACACACACACGCACACACAAATTTTAAAAAGATGGAGTCCATGTTGCCCAGGCTGGTCTTGAACTGCTGGCCTCAAGTGATCCTCCTGCGTTGGCCTCCCAAAGTGCTGGAATTACAGATGTGAGCCACTGTGTCCAGCCAGTATGCTTTTGTTGTAATAAACCATAACTGTGAATATAATAGTTATCAGTGAGTTCTCTCGGTCCTTCAAGTAAATTACCAGACTTAAGGGTAGTCCTGGTGTGTCCAGAATTTATTCCTTCTGGTGGGTTCTTGGTCTCACTGACTTCAAGAATGAAGCTGCAGACCCTCACCGTGAGTGTTACAGTTCTTAAAGATGGTGTGTCCGGAGTTTGTTCCTTCAGATGTTCAGATGTGTCCAGAGTTTCTTCCTTCCGGTGGGCTTGTGGTCTCGCTGACTTAAGGAGTGAAGCCACAGACCTTTGCAGTGAGTGTTACAGCTCTTAAAGGTGGTACATCCAGAGTTGTTCGTTCCTCCTGGTGGGTTCGTGGTCTCACTGATTTCAGGAATGAAGCCACAGACACTCGCAGTGAGTGTTACAGCTCATAAAGGTGGTGTGGACCCAAACAGTGAGCAGCAGCAAGATTTATTGTGAAGAGTGAAAGAACAAAGCTTCCATGGAAGGGGACCTAAGCAGGTTGCCGCTGCTGGCTCAGGTGGCCAGCTTTTATTCCTTTATGTGGCCCTGCCCACGTCCCGCTGATTGGTGCGTTTTTACAGAGTGCTGATTGGTGCACTTACAAAACCTTTAGCTAAACACAGACGTTGATTGGTGTGTTTTTTACAGAGTGCTGATTGGTGCGTTTACAAACCTTTAGCTAGACACAGAGTGCTGATTGGTGCATTTACAATCCTTTAGCTAGGCAGAAAAGTTCTCCAAGTCCCCACCTGACCCAGAAGCCCAGACAGATTCACCTGTCACTGGGAACCCTGAACTCTTAAGTTGGGGTCAGAAGTGAAGGTGATCTCTTGTGGATTGCTCCCCTAACTTTGAAGGAAACTTTTGAAGTTTTGCTACAAAATATGTAATCAGATTTTATAAGTATTGCCTGTTTATAAGGTATATTTTGGGTTTGTACACAACAGACCCCATTGAGTAGATATGTGGACTACTATTTGTGTGTTTCTGATAATTTTTCTTGTAAAACCAATAATCCTTGCTACATTTATTTTAATGCCATGTTATCTTTAATATGGAAGATACATTTGATCCATGAAAAGACCTGTTTTCCCTGTGTGTGGTTTTTTTAAGAATGAATGTGTATTAAAGACATTGTTCTAATAAGTAAAAAGACAAAATAATTATGTCCATTTTTGCCATTGGTACCTAAAATTTACAATTCAGTCTGACTAAAAGAAATGTCACCCTTATGCCCTGCAACAGTGACTTTAGGATATAGATGTAATGAGAAATTAATTTTCTTTAATTATTTTTCTCTTCCTATCTTATGTTTAGTCACTTCAGCCACTCTCGATGTCTTCCCTTCCATTAAACCCCACTGCCCTTCCTTCCCATCTGCCTGGTGAAACTTACCCCAGTTCAATCCAATCTTAGTTGACTGCCCCTTCCTCCAGTGCTTCATGCAGGTCCTTCTCCCCATCCCTAGCTAGTTTTGAATCCTCAATACTTTCTCTGACCTCCCATTCCACCAACCATCCCCTCATTTTCACCAAAGACCAACCTGCTATTAAACAAAGAAAATTGAAGCTAACAGTCCGCAATTCCTTGGTGGCCTCATGCCTACCAACAAAATGGTCTGCATTCTCACAGATCTTTGCCTCTTCAGTGGAAGAGGGAGGAATCCTTTTATTTGTTTTCTGGATTTCATTACCTCTCATCTCTCTAGGTTTTTTGTTCCATTAATTATTCTCCCACTCTCCTATATCTTCAGTCTTTTCCTGCAGGCTACACATTGCTCAAGTTTCTCCCATATTAAAACAAACCCCATGTATAAGCCATTACCCTCCCTTAACTCTAAGAGGCACTCTAGATATTTATATAAGCCTTTGGATTCCCTTAATAGTCAAGCTGCTTAGAAGGCTAGTCTATACCTATTTTCACTTGTTTACCTTGAATTACTTCCCACGCTTAAGACTTTTCTTCCATCCTCTCCCTTCCTGCATTGCTTACCATCATCTACAGGATAAAGTCTGAGCCCTTTATAAATTGGCCTTGTACTAGCTCTATAGTCTCTAGCCTCTTTGCTAACACTCCTCACCTTGCATTTTACTTATACATCACTGAGCCATCCAGATCACACAACACTCTTTAAAGTATCTCTGCTTTTGCACATGCTCTTTCCTCCTTCCGCAATCATGTTTTTCACTTACACCATACACACTCTATTTGTCCTTCAAACCCTAATCTGGGATCACCTTTTTTTCTGAAAGCACCCTCTTAGAAATTTGAGGGAAACATATAAATAGTACTAGCACTCCTCATCTGAGTTTTGAACCAATTTTTATGTAAGACCAAAGAGTATGGCAGGTGGAGAACCATCGCATTTCCTTTATTACTAATAAAGCTGATGCTGGGGAATGCAGCTCCCCTCTTTATGCAATAATAATGAACCTTGAAAATAGGCAGACTACCACTAAATCATAGGGCGAGCTGGAAATCCACAGGCCACCTCTCTTTTGTGCTGTGGCACAAAAGTAAGCAGAACGTGTGCAGTATGGGAGGGCAGGCTAACTCCCCAAGGAGAGAGGAGGAGACTGGAAGAGGAATGCCAGTTTTCTTTCCAAATTCACCAATCAATAATCCTACTTCTTTAGGGCAGGAGTGAGTAGGGAAACTGAGTAAGACAAAGAAGAATTTCCCCACCTCTACTTGCCGTTCTGAAGATTTTCTTCTATAAGCCCACTATGCTTAAATACTAAGCCTAGAGTCCTCCCAGAATGTGGTTATCCTCTTTGGGAGCTCAGCAGTTGACCAGGATAATTTTGCTCCCACTTTCAGAAGTCAGCTCCTTCCTCAATCCTAATCTCCACTCTTTTGTGAACAAAGTATATGGTGTAGCTCTGTTCCCCGGAAGGCTCTGAAATGGATCAAAACAAGACATTACTTGGATCAATGTCAAGGACACTTGATGCTCAAGGCTGAAAATTATTCTCTTTCCTACTTCAAATTATATCTAGTCATGTTGTACACCATAGTAAGCAGAGAGTCTTTAATGACTTCAAATTAAAATATAAAGATATTCTGAGAATAAAATGTATAAAATCATTTCAATGACAAAATACTAACAATACACAGATCTATCACATTTAAATACAAACCACCTCCCATTGTCAAATTCCTAAGGAAAAATTAAAGTGCAACAGTTAAATCCCCTGCAATCAAGCCGCGATCTTTTAAGAGGCAGCTCCCCTAACTGCCCTTACAAAATCAATCTATGCCCTGAGAAACTCTCAGTGGTTTCCTAGATGCTGATTCCTTTTGAGGAGCTGTTCTAATCTGCCCCTTGAAATCTTGTCTCTCTTCTTCTGTTAGATTTATTTGGGCCTCAATCATTTTTCTGATGTAATAACCGTAAAGACATTTTCCCATGTTCTAGTGCGTTCTTTAAGGACATTTAGACACAGGTGCATCTCCATTTCTCTTTTATATGTGTCCATCTTGGACTTTAAGATCTTATTTCCATTTCACATCTTTCTTGTCTTTCATTCCAAAAGCTCTCTTCCCAAAAGGTAGATGTTCTCTTAAGAAAACCTTTTTCTTCCTCAAGTGCAACCAGCCTGCCAACCTTTATTTTGTTTTTATTCTGTTATTCCTGTTCTGAAAAAAAGACTGAAGCACACTTTTCAAGCCACCCTAGCTTCTATATTATTTCTTTTTTATTTTATCTAATTTTTTTAGAGACGTGGTCTTTTTTTTTTTTTTTTTTTTTTTGAGATGGAGTCTCGCTCTGTCACCCAGGCTGGAGTGCACTGGCGCGATCTCAGCTCACTGCATCTCTGCCTCCCGGGTTCAAGCGATTCTCCTGCCTCAGCCTCCTGAGTAGCTGGGACTACAGGCGCTCACCACCACGCCTGGCTAATTTTTGTATTTTTAGTAGAGATGGGGTTTCACCATATTGGCCAGGCTGGTCTTGAACTCATGACCTTGTGATCTGCCCACCTCAGCCTCCCAAAGTGTTAGGATTACAGGCGTGAGCCACCGTGCCCAGCCTAGAGACAAGGTCTTGCTCTGTCACCTAAGCTGGAGTACAGTGATGATAATAGCTCACTGTAGCCTTGAACTCCTGGGCTCAAGCAATCCTCTCTCTTCAGCTTCCTGAGTAGCTGAGACTACAGGTGTGCACCAACACACCTGGCTAATACATATATATATATATATATATATATATATATATATATATATATATTTTTTTTTTTTTTGTAGGGGGTAAGGGGGAAATGGGGTCTTGCTGTGACCGGGGTATGGCATCCTTGATTTCTTGAACACACTTGATTCCTAAAGCCAATTTTCAGAGCACAATATTTTAAATTGCTTTAAATTTAAATTGCAGTAATTTCATCAAGCTGTTTCTCTATTCCAACCCCAAAAGAGGGTGTAGCCTTTATAAGAATTCCCATTATTTGATAATAAAAATACATTACCCTTCTATGAATGAAGCTACTATTTGAGTATAACATGACAGATAAAGCCATGGTCAGAACATATGAGATTAACAAATTAAAATCAACCTGATAGGGAGTGACCTTCAAGAGCTTGTGAGCAATCCACATGAATCCAAGAGGTTTGTACAGTACTTACATAGTTTCCTCCTTTGGTCCTATAGGTAGACAAAAACAGTATACAAATGGATAGGATTTGGCTTATCCACACTGTCCAACTAGGCCTAGCAGTAACAATTTAAAGCTAAAATATTAGTGCTTTGTAACATACATGAAACTTGGGTATAGGATGAGTCTTGCCCTGTAGACCTAGTTGAAAAATGTAGTATAAGCAGCAAATAATTGATCTGCCTCTCATGTCTCTTTTGCCTATGATCGTATCTTTTTAAAATTAGGGCTCGCACATGCTACAGAAATCTGTTGGTTTTGTAGGGGCTCCACACGAGTGAGCTAAGGTGCTGCTGTCTGCTCTCGGAGGATTGTGTCTGCTAAGGTCCTCCTTGCCTTCTATTTACTAAGGTCTCTGACGTCTTTGTAGGTTTGTGGAGCCTAGTCTGATCTATGAAGCAGGGGTTTTGCTTACTTAGGCCAGTCAGTAAGGCCCATCTGTATTTTCCAGCATTTTTATTTTTTAGACAAGGTCTCACTCTGTTGCCCAGGCTAGAGTGCAGTGGCATGACCACAGCTCGCTGCAGCCTCCTAGGCTCAAATGATTCTCCCACCTCAGCCTCCCAAGTAATTGGGACTACAGGAGCAAACCACCATACCTGGCTAATTTTTTTAAAAAATGTTTTATAGTGATGGGGTCTTACTGTGTTGCCAGGCTGGTCTCAAACTCCTGGGCTCAAGTTATCCTCCCACCTCAGCCTCCCAAAGTGCTGGGACTACAGGTGTGTGCCATTACACCCAGCCTCATCTGCTTTTTAGAGGCTGTTTGCTGAGATTCATGCATGTTTGCTTAGGGCTAGCAGGGCCCTTTAAAAACAGCTATTTGTCTATTATTATAAATTTTAGTAGTCCACCAAAGTCCACCAAAGTGAATGAATTCATAAGACCTAAGATTTAAAGACATTCACAGACAGCACAGCACAGCAGCAAACTGTGTAACTGTAAAAAATCTGTCAGATTGCAGAATAGAAGCCTCAAAGACCAAGATCAAGAATTCACATGGTTTGTGCTCACAAAAGCACCATAAAAATTTAAAGCTACTTATACAGCTGACTCTAAAAGTCTCAGTCCCTCTGTGTGTTTGATCTCCCATCCACCTCCTTTTTGTTGTCTTATTTCTTGATGATTTTGGCTAATGCACCAGATGTTATGACCATACAGAAGCTCATTAAATAATATGAAGCAATTGAGAAATAAGACCAAAGACATCACATATAGAGAATAAACATCCCCTCTATTACTGATGAAATAAATAATAGAGAATTGACTTATTTAGCAGGCAAGTGAACTTCCTAATACTAAACACCAGGATTAGAGAGATTAATCTTTCAACCAAAGGCCATACTCACACTGAACTTTGAAAAATAACGCATGGATGAAGGGAACAGAATGTGTGATTCCTGAAGGCAGCTTGCTCCTAAGAGAAAAAGGGGGAAAAAATGGCTGGACTATATATATCCAATTTATTTTCCCGAACTTGTTACTTGATCATTCACTCCAACTCCCTTGTGAGCTGTTACAAAAATTGCTGCTATAAACACTCCGTATGTTTACTGAATTATATTTATATACATAAACATTTCTGTGAGTATAGACCTAGGAGTAGAATTGCTGGGACACAAATATGTCTATGACCAGCTTCAGTAGGTGCAAATGATTTTCCAAAGTGGTTGTAACAATTTAGACTTTCACCAGCAGTGTATGAGAGTTAGACGCTCGATCCTTGCCAAAACTTTTATATTAGTTTTTAAAGTTTTATCCATCCTAGTGGTGTGAAAAGGTATCTCATTATGGCTTTAATTTATATGTCTTTGATTATTGTTATTAAACATATTTTTATGTTTATTGGCCATTTGTATATCCTTTTTGTAAAATGCCTGCTCAAGTCTTTTTGACCATTTTATACAAACGATGTATTTTTCTTACTGATTTGTAGGAAGTCCTCATGTTTTCTGGGTATGAGATCTTTATTGGATAGATGTATTGCAAATATCTTCACCCACCCTGGGGTTGGCCTCTGCACATCCATAATCATGTCCTTTGATGAACAGAAGGTCTTAGTTTTAATAAAGTCTAATTCGTCAACATTTTTCCTTTTGCTTAGTGCTTTCTGTGTCCTGTTTAAGAAAATTTTATCTCCTGGAAAGATACTGAAGATATTCTCCTCTGTTATCCTCTAGAAACTTCAGTGTTTGTCTTTTACATTTAGGACTAGCATCTACCTAGAACTGTTACTTGTATATGATGTGAAGTAGCCATTCAATTCAAATTTTTCTGTGTGGATTTCCAATTAACCTAGCACCATTTATTTAAAAATATCATCCTTTCCCAACTATACTGTACTAGGACTTTTGTCATAAATCAGGTGACTTTCTATGTGGGTCTTTTCTGTTCCCTTGGTCTGTATGCCTGTTGTCTCACCAATATCACACAGCTTAACCGTTGCCATTTTATGATAATCTTGATATCCAATATTTGATGTCTGGTCTTCCAACTTAGTTGCTCTTCAAGATTATTGGCTTTTCTTGGCCCAGTGCATTTATACACAAATTTTAGAATCAGCCACATTCCTTAAAAACCTGCTGAAAATTATATTAGGATTGCATCCAATCTACCCAGCAATTTGGAGTTTTTAAACAATGTTTTTTATTTTACTTTATATTTTACATATGCCATTATTTTACATATTACATTTTTTTTCTTTCTGGTCTTTATACTTTGGGGGGAAAGAAGGGCTTTATTACACTGGAGGGAACCACGAATACATCAATACAAGTTTGAATAGGAATGTGATGGTGAATCTCCTTGTCCTAATCCCAATCTCAGGAGAAAACTTACTTCCACATTTCACTTTAAATACAATGTTTGCTGTAGGGCTTTTGCATATATCTTTTATCAAATTATTGATGGTCCCTTTTACTACTTTGCTAAAAGTTTTAAAAATTATAAATAGGGGTTTAACTTTATCAAATGTTTCTGCATCTTGGGATGATTGGATGATTTTTTTTTCATTCCATTAATACAGAAAATAACGTTGATATTTATTTTTTATTTTATTTTATTTTATTATTTTTTTGAGATGGAGTCTCCCTCTGTCACCCAGGCTGGAGTGCAGTGGCATGATCTAAGCTCACTGCAAACTCTGCCTCCCTGGTTAAAGCAATTCTCCTGCCTCAGTTTCCCAAGTAGCTGGGACTACAGGCACATCCCACCATGCCAGGCTAATTTTTTTATTTTTACTAGAGACGCGGTTTCACCATGTTGGCCAGGCTGGTTCCAAACTTCTGATCTCAAATGATCCACCTATCTCGGCCTCTCAAAGTGCTGGGATTACAGGTGTGAGCCACCATGCCTGGCCTTTTTATTAATTTTTGAATGTTAATCTTGCATTTCTGGAAGAATGCCAAATGGGCCATAATATCATCGTTTTTGAAACTTGCTGGATTTAATTTATCAATAATTTGTTCAAGATTGTTGTATGTATATTCGTAACAGAGACCTGCCTGTAATTTACTTTTCTTGTAAAGTATTTGTCAAGTATTGTTGCCAACACAGTTGTTAGATTTAGCAAATAACAATATGGGAAACCCAGTTAAATTTGAATTTAAAGATAAATAATGAATAATTTTTACTATATCTTGTGAAATATTTTATACTAACAATTATTATTTATCTGAAGTTCGAATTTAACTGGGCAACTCTAGTTACCAAGGTTTTGCTTACTTCATAAAACAAGTTCGAATATTTCCTCTTTTGTATTTCCTATTTTGTATTGAAGAGTTTGTGAACTTTCCAAATATGTGATAGAATTTATTTTTTTTTTTCAGACAAAATCTTGCTCTGTCTCCCAGGCTGGAGAGCAGTGGCACGATCTTGGCTCACTGCAACCTCCACCTCTTGGTTCCAGCAATCCTTCTACCCCAGCCTCCAGAGTAGGTGGGATTACAGGTATACACCAGCACGCCTGGCTAATTTTTGTATTTTTATTAACAGTAGAGATGGGGTTTTGTCATGTTGGCCAGGCTGGTCTCGAGCTCCTGACCTCAAGTGATCCACCCGCCTTGGCCTCCCAAAGTGCTGGGATTTACAGATGTGAGCCAACATGCTCAGCTCATTTGATAGAACTTGTAAGTGAAGCAAAACATGCTGAGAATTTTATTTGTGGGAAGGTTACATACAAACTCAATTTGCTAACAGACAGAGGAACATTCAGGTTTTCTATTTCTTTATCTGTCAGTTTCATTAAGATGTTGATATGGTTTGGATCTGTGTCCCTCCCCAATTCCCATGTTGAATTGTAATCCCCATTGTTGGAGATGGGGCCTGGTGGAAGGTGACTGGATCATAAGGGCAGTTTCTTATTAATGGTTTAGCACCATCCCCTTGCTGTTCTCATGATAGTGATTTCTCACAAGATCTGGTTGTTTAAAAGTGTGTAACACTTCCCCTTTCCCTCTCTCTCTCGCTTCTGTTCCTGCCACATAAGACAACTGCTCCGGCTTTTCCTTCCACTATGATTGGAAGCTTCCTGAGGCCTCCCCAGAAGTAGAAGCCACTATGCTTCCTGTACAGCCTGCAGAACCATGAGCCAACTAAACCTCTTCTCTTTATAAATATCCCAGTCTTAGGTATTTCTTTATAGCAATGCAAGAACGAACTAATACAGAATGTGTTTTCAAGAAATTTGTCTATTTCATCTGAATTTTCAATTGGATTGACTATGATATTTCTGGTTTTTTGTTTGTTCATTTTTGATGAGGGGATCTTACTATGTTGCTCAGGCTGGTTAAAAACTCCTAGACTCAAGCAATCCTCCCATTTCAGCCACCCAATTGGTGGTAGGATTTCTAGTTATCTTGATTTGTTGAGTCTTTTATGAAATATTCTTTTTGTTTTTAGTAGTATTATCGAAACAAATTTGACTTTGTCTGCTATTAGAGAAGTCATATCAGCTGTCTCTGGTTAGTGTTTTTATGATAAACTTTTTTCCATCCTTTTTCTTTCACCTCTGTGCCATTTTTATGGCATATCTCTTTAAACAGCATATGATTGGGTTTTTGATTTTGTAACCAGTCTGACAATCTTGGTCTTGGTATACTTACTCAATATATTCGAAGTTAAAACTACCACATTACATTTATTTTATATTTGTTCTATTTGTCCTATTTCATTTTCTTTCCCACTTTAACAAATTATTTTTATCTTTCAATGCCCCCCTCCAGTAGCTTGTTATTATAGTTTTTCAAATTAAACTTTTACTCTTGAGATAATTGCACATTGTCATACAGTTGTAAGAAGCATTACAGAGAGACACTGTGTCTTTACCCCATTTTCTCCAATGACAATATTTTGCAAAACTGTAGTACAGTATCATAACCAGGAATTGACATTGATACAGTCAAGATACAGAACATTTCCATCACCACAAGGATCCCTCAAATTGCCCTTTTATTGCCTCACCCACTCCCTCCCGTCCCCACTGCCTCCTGAACACCTGGCAACCACTAAGCTGTTCTTTATTTCTATAATTTTGTCATTTCAAGACAAAATATACAAAAAGGCATGGGCTTATATAGTATGTAACCTTTGGAATTTTTTTTCTTTTTTGAGACGGAGTCTCGCTCTGTCGCCAGGCTCGAGTGCAGTGGTGCGATCTCAGGTCACTGCAATCTCCACCTCCCGGGTTGAAGCAATTCTCCTGCCTCAGCCTCCAGAGTAGCTGGGACTACAGATGTGCACCACCACACCCAGCTAATTTTTGTATTTTTAGTAGAGATGGGGTCTCACCATGTTGGCCAGGATGGTCTTGATCGCCTGACCTCATGATTTGCCCGCCTCAGCCTCCCAAAGTGTTGGGTTACAGGCATGAGCCACTGTGCCTGGCCTGGAATTTTTTTTTCCCCTACTCAATGTAACTCCCTGAAGATTTATCCAGGCTGTTGCATGTCTCAGTAATTTGTTCCTTTTTATTGCTGAGTAGTATGGTATGGATTTAGAACAGTTTGTTTAGCCATTCACCCAGTGAAGGACATCTGGGTTGTTTCTAGTTTGGGGATATTATGAATAAAGCTGCTATAAACATTAATGTATAGGTTTTTGTGAAAATGTAAGTCTGTATTTTTCTTTCTTTTTTTCTCCCTACTTACCTTTGGAGAAAGTCCTTCATTTTTCTGAGGTAAATTTCCAAGAGTACAATTGCTGGGCTGTGGGGCAGTTTCATGCTTAGGTTTTTAAGAAATTGCAAACTATTTTCCACAATGGCTGTATCATCCTACATTCCCAGCAGCAATGCATGAGTGATCCATCTTCTCTGCATCCTTGCCAGTATTTGGTGTTGTCACTATTTTTATTTTATCCAATCTGATAGGTGTATGGTGATATGGCATTGTGTTTTAATTTGCATTTTCCTAATTGCTAATGATGTTGAATATCTCATTTGCTTATATGCCATCTGTAAACCATCTATGGTAAGTTTTTGTTCATGTCTTTTTTTTATTTTCTAATTGGACTTCTACTGAGTTTTGAGAGTTCTTTATATATTACAGATATTAGTTCCTTGTCAGATATGTGGTTTGCAAGTATTTTCTTCTAGTCTGTAATTTGCCTTTTACTACTCCTAATGCTTTTCACAGAGGAAAATGTATTAGTTTAGATAAAGTTCAGTTTTTCCTTACATAGATCATGCTATTGCCGTATGTTAAGTCTAAGAACTCTTTCTTTATGCTTGCATCCCAAAGATTTTCTCCTATGTTTTGTCTAAAAGTCTTATAGTTTTACATTTTACATTTAAGACTATTATCTATTTTGAGTTAATTTTTGTGTAAGGTGTGAGACTTAGGTTTAGTTTATACACTTCATTACAATAACTGTCTTTTATCAGTAGTAGATAAATCTTGGCTATTATATCTTCAAATATACCTTTCCCCTATTTTCTCTCTTTACTTTCTATGACTGGAGTTACATGAATGTAAGAAGTCACACTGTTGCATTTATTTCTGATGGTCTTTTTTGTAGTTTGCACTTTCCCATTTCTCTGTGCTTCTGTTTTCTACTTATCTACCTTCCTTTTCTTATACCAGCAGCTCTGTTTACCTTTTTAAAAAATAATGCTCATTCTTCCTTTTATTCATACTGTCTTTCTAGGATTATTTTCCTTCTTCCTGAAGTACATAATTTAGTAGTCCCTTTAGGGCTAGTATGTTAATAGTCTCTCAATTTTCCTTAAAATTTTTATTTGCCCACATAGCTTTTCTGAGACAAGGTCTTGCTCTATTGCTCAGGCTGGAGTGCAGTGGGATGAGATCGTAGCTCACTGCAGCCTCAATCTCCTGGGCTCAAATGACCCTTCTGCCTCAGTGTCATGAGTAGATGAGACTACAGGTGCCTTCCATCATGCCCAGCTGACATTTGTATTTTTTGTAGAGATGAGTGCCCCATTATGTTTCCCAGGCTGGTCTTGAACCCCTGGCCTCAAGCAGTCCTCCCACCTCAGCCTCCCAGATTGCTGGGATTACAGACCTGAGCCACCACACCTGGCCTGCTCATATTCTTGCAGTTCAAGAATGGCAGTTATTTTCTCTCAGCACTTTATATTATAGGTATTTTTCCACCGTTTTCCAGCTTCCACTGTTGCTGCTGAGAAGTCTGCCATCAGTATAACTGTTTTCCTTTGTAGGTGAGCTTTCTTTTCTCTCTTGCTTCTTTTAAAATTATTTTTTGGGCTGGGCATGGTGGCTCTTTTAAAATTATTTTTTGGGCTGGGCATGGTGGCTCTTTTAAAATTATTTTTTGGGCTGGGCATGGTGGCTCACACCTGCAATCCCAGCACTTTGGGAGGCCTAAGCGGGCAGATCACCTGAGGTCAGGAGTTTGAGACCAGCCTGGCCAACATGGTGAAACCCCATCTCTACTAAAAATACAAAAATTAGTTGGGTGTGGTGGTGCACACCTGTAACCCCAGCTACTCTGGAGGCTGAGGCACAAGAAATCACTTGAGCTCAGGAGGGAGAGGTTGCAGTGAGCCAAGATGGTGCCACTGCATTACCGTCTGGGCGACAGAGCAAGACTTTTTCTCAAGAAAAAAAACATATATATATATATATATATATATATATATATACACACACACACATATATATTTGACATCTGCAAGTTCACCTTGAAGTTATTGTGGATTTCTTTTTATTAAGCTACTTGTGTTACTTTATGCTTCCTAAATTTGAATTCATATCATTCACTATGAAAAAAATGCATCAAAAATACTAAAATAGTGCCACTTTGTGCTTTTCTCTATTTCCTTTTTCTAGGACTAATTAAACATATTGCAATATTGATAAACATTCTATTTCCAATGTTTCTGTTTTATTTTTAAAATATTGTTCATCTCATTCTTCTGTGATTCAGTCTAACTAATTTCTTCAGCAAAATATGTTAATTTTATTTTTAGCTTTATCACATCTGTGTAGCTCATTCATTAAAATTTCAACAACTATGTTTTTTTCTTTCTCAAAGATCCATTTGGTTGTTTTCAGAACTTTTTTGTCATTCCTGATAGATACCTGTTGCTTCCTCATCTTTCTAATTTCATCCTTTTTCTTATTAAAAATGTTTGTATTCTGAATCTAACAATTGTAAATATCTGAATTCCTTGGGTGTTCAATGGTGGCTTGCTTCTTCACGTGCCTGGTCATCTCTAATTTTGTACTTATATTTATTCCATCAATCTGTGATATTTCTAAAGTAAGATGCTTTCCCTCAGTAAGGATTTCCATCTGTTTCTGCCAAGAGACAAAGTATGCTACTAACATGCTACCATTTTAGTTTCTTTAAGGAGTCCCAGCTTAATGTAGTATCCAGTTTGGTTTCCTTTCCTTTTTGTGGGCCTATAGGTAAAGATTACAATTCAAACTTCTGCTTTGGGCATTTGTTTTCATGGCTAATTTGCTTCCCAGGTTTACTTACCACTCAAATTACCATGCCTGAGTCTAGCTCATGATTGGTATCCCTACCAATCCTCATCCTCCGCCCCCACCCTCTGACTTATTTTGGTGTCAAGGAAAATTCCTTAGATATTTTTCCCATTTTCTGTCATCCTAGGAATGCAGTAAAAATCTATTTAGAACTAATTTTGAGGGGATCATAAAAATATCTGAGTATCTAGGTCACCAAAGTGATGAAAGCTGCAATCATACATCACTCTGTTACATGGAAAGACAGAAAAAAAGAAAAAAGGCCAGCTTGGAATCTGAAGACTGCTTTCAAATAAAATCACTGCCTTTCATTCATTCGTTCATTCATTCTGATTCAAACTTACAGGGATTTATGTACCAAATGCTTTATTAAGGGAGAAGAAAAGGAGCATGTCTCTACCCTCTGGAGGTCTAGGCAAGGTTATAGATACTAAACTAATAGGCTAACAAATATATATATAATTACAGATAGTGATGAATGTTATAACCAGTGATAAAAGAGGAAGTTGGGTAGTAACTTTATATTTAAGCTTAAACCTGAAGTGAAAGAGCCAGCCACGATGAGAGAGAAGATAAGAGCATTAAACACAGAAGCAATAGTATGTGCCAAAGTCTTGAGGCAAAAAATATTTTGGTGTTTGACAAACTAAAAAATAGTTCTATATAGCTATAGTATAGGGAGTGAGAGTGAAAGTGGTAGGGGATGCAGTCAAAGAGATAGGAAGAGGGCAGGCTATGCAGGGCATTGTATGCAATGATAATGTATTACATTTTATGTGGAATTGGAGGCCATTGAAAGATTTTATGCTGGAAAGTGGATTAACCTGTTTCATGTTTTGAGATCACTCTGGCTATTCTGTGGAGGATCCAATGTTAAAGTCAAAAGTCCCTGGAATCAGGTAGACCAGTTCAGAGTCTATTGCTGTAGTCTGGATAAGAAATTATTGTGGCTTGAGCTTGTGTGATGATAGTAGAGATGGAGATAAGTGGATGGTTTCAAAATATATTCTGGTGAGAGAACAGGAGATGTGTTTTTTTGAGTAAGCAAAGTGGCTCTGCAGAAGATCACATACATAACTGGACATGCGACTTTAACTTGTATCTGAAAGACTATCATCTCACTACAGCTTTCTTGGTGATAGAGCCCTCTTGAGCTTCTTTAGATATGTGTCAAAATGTCAAACTGAATATTGATGGAGCCAGCACAGGTAGAGAGCTGTAGGAAAAAACCGTGATCTTTCTTTAGTTAGAGGGGAATCCAAAATAGTTAAAACGTGAATGGCCAAATACTTACTGCTTATCTCAGTTTTCTGATGAGTTACTATAATGAAATAATCTAGTCCAGAAATAAATGACTTGTCTTGGGCTTGCTACGCAAAAGAAGAAAAAAATGCTATTAAAAAAGTTATTAGCCAATGGCTGCATATAATAGAATACCTATCTAACAGTATTATTATGAGTTTATTTTTCTGACATATAAGAAGACTGAGAGAAGATGGTTACTGGTAATGGTTCAGTAGTTCAATAATGTCCGGGTTGATGTCTACAATTTTCTTGCCTTTCTCTTATGCTACTGAGAATAGCTTTCTCATGATTGGTTTGAACCCGCAATAATTTATCATTACCTTTTTTATAATCAAGGTATTTTTTAAAGTAAGAAGAAAGGAGAAAATGGGTTTTGGGTAATTAACAGAGTTCTGGACAACAACCTAGATTTAAGGATTTTAGAGAAAGGTATAGAACAAGACCATGCTACTTTATAGTTTTCAAACATAAAGGTTTTTAGAAGTTAACAGTAATGAGTTATTGATATGAATTATAAGTTTAAAAACACCTATTAACCTAGAAAATATTTAATGAATATTTAATAATCATTACATTGAAAAATTCATCCAATAAATATTTGAGCCTATGCATATGCATAGCACTGTACTAGGCCTTAGGAGAGATGTAAAAACATGATATGCACTTCCTGCCTTCAAGAAACTCCTAAACAAGAATTTTTGGTATTACATTTTATATTTTATAACACTCTTTCATAGGCATTCTTTCTTTTGAAATTTATAACTCCATGCATTAGGCAGATAAAATTTTTACCTGATGAAGAAGTTGAGACAGACCCTGCTCTTGTCTCTCTGGCCATTACCACTTCAACATTGATTTCTTGACCTGAGGGCTTTCTCCAAAGCTGTGGAAGGCAGCTCTGTCCCTATGTGATCAGGGCAATTTGGAAATGCCTGGGAATTAACAAACTCCCACTCTAGCAGCCTTCACCAAGTGACTGGAAAGATTTGTTATATAGATACCCCAGCTCGCTTGGCCTTCAGATGGGATAACTTTGAGGCCTGTGTTTTCCCAGAGTTTTCTCATAGAATTATGCTCCAGTCATTATAAGTGGTATCTGGCTTGATACCGCACCCTTTATTGACTGTTTTCCCTTCTTTGTCTCGCTTCCCCACCTCCTACTGGTGTTTCCTGCATCTCTTAGATAAACTATTTGCAACAAAATCCTTGTCTCAGGTTTCTATTGAGCATTTCCACTAGGTTATTTCCCCTAATACCTGCCCCGAAAGTGCCTGGCTTAATGAGGGGGGCACACGATTCAAATCAAGCCAGTTGGAATCCTTCACAGGGAATTTTGTCCAGTCTGAAATACTGAGAAAGGAACTCTCTTCCTTCATCCTTGTTTCATTTTGGTTTTGCATCATTCTATTTCGAGTAGTGTCCGGCACAACGTAGAAACTTAATCTTTCTGGAATATTTAATGAATCCAATTCCTACAATTCCTTTCCTGCCAACTTACATTCATCATCAGCCATTAATTTTAAAATGTATGAAATAATGTTGCTATAGCATATCATAGTGTCACTGCATACTGTAGTAGTTAAGTGCATGGACTCAGGAGCTAGACTGCTTGAGATATAAACTCTGCCACTTGCCAGTTGTTTGACTGTGCTGGTTATATTTCTGTTGTCTGTCAGTTCCATTCTCATTCTTTTACTCTCTCTATATTACAGAGTACTGGAATTCTAAAAATCATTTCCCAGATTCACTTGCCAATTTGTTTCCGGTTCAGTTCTGTTAATGGGAGATTCAAGGCCAAGAGGATGGAAGGCATTTTTTCTTTTCTTCTGGCTCCGGCCTCTGCAATGCTGTGCTCTACTACCCTGACTCCAGGAGTGGCCCGAATAGGGTGAAGGATGCATAATCCTCAATTATGCGTAAGTGCATTTTTTCAGTCTAATTAGAATTCCAGGCTTTAAAATTAGATGTATATTTTGAAAAGTATATCTGAAAATTTCATAGTTTGTGAATATATTTTTAAATACAGTCAAAATACTAAGCACAGTAACAACACGATTTAGAGGACAAAGTTGTAAATATGCCACCTTTATATTTATAAGAGTATTTACACAAGAATTTGCAGTTTTAAGTCGTTATCAATCATTGAGTTGATATAAGGTCAATATAGTATTAATATATCACCTACACAAAAGCAGATAAAAAGTTATTTTCAGCAGGGCATGATGGCTCACACTCGTAATCCTAGCACTTTGGGAGGCCAAGGCAGGTGAATCACTTGACGTCAGCCTGGCCAACATGGTGAAACCCCACTTTACCAAAAATACAAAAATCAGCCGGGCATTGTGGCGCATGCCTGTAATCCCAGCTGCTTGGGAGGCTGAGGAAGGAGAATCACTTGAACCTGGGAGGCGGAGGCTGCAGTGAGCTGAGATTGTGCCACTGCACTCCAGCCTGGGCAACAAAGTGAGAGTCAGTCTCAAAAATTTACAAAAGGATGATTTCCTAATATGAAAGTGACAGATATTCATCTGAATATGGGCCAAATGAACACTTCTATTACAATTCAAGAACTACAGGCTGGGCGCGGTGGCTCACACCTGTAATCCCAGCACTTTGGGAGACTGAGGCAAGTGGATCATGAGGTCAAGAGATCGAGACCATCCTGGCCAACATGGTGAAACCACGTCTGTACTAAAAATACAAAAATTAGCAGGGCGCAGTGGCACGTGCCTGAAGTCCCAGCTACTTGGGTGGCTGAGGCAGGAGAATTGCTTGAACCTGGGAGACAGAGGTTACAGTGAGCCAAGATTGCGCCACTGCACAGCCTGGGTGACAGAATGAGACTCTGTCTCAAAGAAAAAAAAAAGAACTGCAGAGACTCTTATGGTGTCAATTTAAATCTACTTATTCTTCCTACCTTTTTTGCCATCGTTGTCATAGATTCTACTTGTCCAGTTTATAAAAATCCACAAGACATTATTATTGCTGTTTTAAGAAGGTAATACTCTTTTAAAATTTACATAATTACCCTTGATTATGCTTTTTTCCTCCTTCTAAGGATTTGAGATTATTTTCCTTAAGTAGGATTCCTGGCAGGGAATTCTCTCAACTTCTGTTTGTCAAGAAACATCTTTATTTTGCTGTAATTCTTGAAAGCTTTTTCCCTGGATATGGAACTTGAGGTTAGCAATTTTTTTTTTTCCTTCAGCGATCTAAAGATGTCATTCAATAGGATTCTGGTTTCCCTAGTTCTGTTGAAGAATCAGCATTTAGACCTAACTGTTGCTGTTTTGAATTTATTTTTCCTTTTTCCTCTGGTTCCTTTTAAGATTTTCTGTTGTTAGTTTTCAATACTTTTTATTATGCTGTGGTCCAGATGATATCTTCTACTAGAGATGGTTTGACCTTTGCAATATTCTACCTATTGCTAACAGGGAGAAAGTTAAAGGATTGATTATCTCAATCCAATTAGAGATTGAGCTGTGTCCAGGCTAGGCTGCAAAGTTTTAGTAAGACCCTTCCATCTGTGGCTTATTTCTTTTGCTCATACATTAAGACATTATCACACAGTCTTTTGATTAAGGGATTGACAGTCTCTGTCTCCTTAGCCCTGAAAGACTATGAAAAATTCATTTCTGCTCTTTGGAGGGTTTGAACTTGTGTCTCTACATTCCTGCCTAAACAGTTTCAAAAAATGTCAAACGTCTTCAGGAAGACAATGATGAGTTTGTGGCAGACCCCTCCCTCCAGCTAGACTTTTGTCCACTAAACACTGTGAAACCCTGGGACATTTAGCTTTGTCTTTTAGAAGCTTCTGGCACAACTCTCTAGTCTCCCATACCACCTCGGCATTCAGCTAATCTGTGGAAAATAGGCCAGTACGGATATTTCAGAGTCCTTTAGTTTCCAACTGATTGTGCTAACCCCCACCAATACAACTGACAAATGCTTGCTGGAGTCTCTTTCATTTAGTCAAAGTCCTTCTAGAAGCCTAGGCCAAGTTAGACTGACTTCAGTTCCATGCCTAAAATCTACAGAATGTTTTCAAAACTCATCAGCATACCTAGTAAGGGCTCTTTCCGGTCTGGAATTTTAATTTGAGTTATTTTTTGATTGCTTCAACAGATCTCCAATGTATTTTAAAACATGATTTTTGCAACTTGTCATTTTTTTTTCTAATTGTAGTAGAGGCTTTTAGAACTAAGTAACTTTCTTGTGGACATTTTGCTGCTGCTTCTTCTAATTATTATTTTTGAGACAGAGTCTCACTCTGTAGCCCAGGCTGGAGTGCAGTGGCTCAGTCATAGCTCACTGCAGCCCCTGTCTCCTGTGCTCAAGCAATCCTCCTGCCCTCAGCCTCAGTAGTACAGACTGCAGGCACGCATCACCAAGCCTGGCTAAATTTTTTTTTTTTTTTTTTTTCAGTAGAAAGGAAGTCTCACTATGTTGCCCAGGCCGGTCTGGAACTCTTTAGCTCAAGCAATCTTCCTGTCTTGGCCTCCCAAAATGCTGAGATTACAGGTGTGAACTATTGCACCTGGCCAGTTTACCATGACTTACAAAAATAGTTGTTTAAATAGGAAAACAAAATATCTTTGACTATTTAATTGTTTTGCATTGAAAATGTTAGCAGCAGAATGAGAGGTTTTCATTTCTTCCTAACCTGTGCTTCACTTCTTCAAAGATAGAGTGTTAAATTATTTCAGTAAATTGAGTTTTTGGGGTGAGTATACAGTTAGGCTTCAGAATTGGTGATCTACCCATTAGTGGATGTGCCTGTTTGATAATTCTTCAGTATACTGATCCTTTCCCTCTCATAGCCTTTAAAACAACTTGAAAATATTAAGCTCCAATGTAAGATTTATCTTTGAGAAATTGTGTGCAGAGTAATGGTTTTCGGTTTTTTACATTGTGCAACTCAAGAAAGCAATTATTTTATATGCAACTAACTTTATATAAAGTATATTTAGTGTTGGCTATGAGTTAGTCAATAAATAAGAATTATCAAGACCTTTTTCTTGCTTTGCAGAAGAAGGGCTTAACAAAAAAAGTGTATATTCTCTTTCCATCAGTATTTTCCAGTCTGGTTTGATGACCACAGATTATGAAAAGTCCAATTTTTAGGAAAACTAAATAAATGCTAGGAATTTCAATAACTGGCATTAACACAGATCATTCCTGTCAGATTACACTGCTTTAGATAAATTCCAGTTTATCAACAGAATAGCTGTTTAGAGGTGTTAGAGGACTACTTTGGAAACAGCTTCACTAACTCATAATTAGTTTATTGCCTAATGTTTATATTTTACAATTCATGAGATGCTGAACTCAGACAAAGTTTGGCAAGTAAAGTAATATACTGATATCATCTGGCGGGGAAAAAAGCTGGTAAGGTCATTTTAATGAAAGAATAGGATGACTGAGCAATATTGTGTAATCTAAAGTTTAGTCTACATAGTTTATTATATTTGGGCTATCAACTCTATCCTAATGCTGTTTTGATTTTAAAATTTATTTTTATCATTTGGGACACAGTCTCGCTCTGTCACCTAGGCTGGAGTGCAGTGGTGTGATCACGGTTCACTACAGTCTCAACTTCCTGGACTCCAGCGATCCTCCCACCTCTGCCTCCTGAGCAGCCGGGACGACCAGCGCATGCCACCATGCCTGGCTAATTTTTGTATTTTTGGTAGAGATGGGGTTTCGCCATGTTGCCCAGGTTGGTCTCAAACTCCTGAGCTCAGAGTCTTGCTCTGTCACCCAGGCTGGAGTGCCATGGTGCGATCTTGGCTCACTGCAACCTCCGCCTCCCTGGCTCAAGCAATTCTCCTGCCTCAGCCTCCCAAGTAGCTGGGATTACAGGCGCGTGCCACCACGCCTGTCTAATTTCTGTATTTTTAGTAGAGACGGGATTTCTCCATGTTGGCCAGGCTGGTCTCGAACTCTAACCTCAGGTGGTCCATTTGCCTCAGCTTCCCAAAGTGCTGGTATTACAGTCATGAGCTACTGTGCCTGGCTTAATTGGCACTCTTATAGTCAAGGGATTTCATATGACCCAAGTTATTTATTCTTTAAAATGTAATTATAATTTCCTGACTGCACGTAAGTTAAAATGTAATATATATTTTCCCACACTATGATCACATATTCACAGAATTATAGAATCACGTGATTTAAGAGCTGAATTCTACCTTGGAGATTATCCCGTAAACTTCAATTTATAGTCTATCAGTCTGAGGCCTAGAAAAGACCAGGCACGGTGGCTCATGCCTATAATCCCAGCACTTTGGGAAGCCTAGACAGGTGGATCACCTGAGGTCAGGGGTTCGAGACTAACCTGACCAACCTGTCTCTACTAAAAATACAAAATTCGCCGGACATGGTGGCGCACGCCTGTAATCCCAGCTACTTTCGAGCCTGAGGCAGGAGCATCGCTTGAACCTGGGAGGCAGAGGTTGCAGTGAGCCGAGATCGTGCCATTGCACTCCAGCCTGGGAAATAAGAGTGAAACTCCATTTCAAAAGGCCTAGAAATGCTAATTGAACCATTCAAAACCACAAGCCCTGGCTGGGTTCTAATTTATGCATTTTTTAAAAAATGAAAAACACAAATATTTTCCTCTATATCATCTTGGTACATGTTTCATCTTGATACATGTTTTAGAAATATGTATCATTTTAATAGAAATAAATTTGTGGACTTTTTAGAATATATACAATTGATATGTTCTTGAAAAAATGGCTTTAAAGCTGTTTTAGAAATACAATCTTATTTCACATTTAGGACCACAACAGGATTAAAACAATGAGAAAGATGTTTAGTATTAACTCTTTAAGGGACATTTTAGTTTTCTGATAAAGTCATAATAGTGTGGCAAATAATTCATAGTATAGTGAACTGGCCTTATGTTTTGAGTGTGTGTATTTAATCCCTCTTTTGAGAATTAAATTTAGGACTAGATTTTTTGTGCTACCAGAGTCTGTATATATTTTTCACACAAAAAATGGGGTTGTTCTGTAACCAAAAACTGTATAATACGATCTCAGCTAAGCCTTATTTCTTTTATTACTTTACTGTGCCTCTTAATGGTACTTTTAAGGCAGGAAGTGTGTTATAGGAGTAAAGTCTGGGCAGTGATGGTCAAAGTAGGTTAAATATAGAAATGTTTTCCTTTTCTCTGCTGTTATGGAGAAGAGAATGGTAACTGATATTAGCAGGGGTGGTTCTTTCCCTGCTTCCTTGAAGGCTGTAAGGAAAGGATCAGTTCCATGCCTCTCTCCTTGGCTTGTTCATAGCCATCTTCTTCCTATGTCTTTTTCACATCATCTTACTTCTATGGCTGTCTCTGTCCAAATTTCACCTTTTGAGAAGAACATCAGTCATACTGGATTAGGGGCTCACCCTATTGCAGTGTGAGCTCATCTTAACTAGTTATTTCTGCAATGACTATATTCCCAAGTAAGATCATCTTCCGAGATACAGGGTGTTAGTCAGGACTTCAACACAGAAAGTTGGTGGGAGGAACACAATTCAACATATAATCCTTAGGTGAGCCAAGCATCTACTCTTAGCTTACCCTGTGGTCCTTTGCCTCTTCTAGGCATCAACTACTGGGAAGTGATCAAAACACCTTTCTGGGTCAAGCACCGTGGCTCATACCTATAATCCCAGCACTTTGGGAGGCTGAGGCAGGCGGATCACCTGAGGTCAGGAGTTTGAGACCAGCCTGGCCAACATGGTGAAACCCCATCTCTACTAAAAATACAAAAATTAGCTGGGCATGGTGGCACGTGCCTGTGATCCCAGCTACTCAGGAGGCTGAGGTAGGAGAATCACTTGAACCCTGGAGGCGGAGGTTGCAGTGAGCCGAGGTTGAGCCACTACACTCCAAAAAAAAAAAAAAAACTTTATGAAAAATAGTACCCCAAATCCAATCAATTGCTAGTTTAAGTGATGGAATAGAAAGAAAAGAGATCTAAGAATCATTCTTAGAAAACAGAAGTGCTAGAATAGAATGTAAAATTGTTAGTGGCTCTGATTTTGGATGTGAATAAATTCACTATTTGCATTACAGTGACATTAAAAAAAGCAGGTTGTGAAACCATCTTATTAAATTATACAAATAATGCAAAATTCCTCAAGTGAAGTAAAACTTTAGTGAACATTAAAAAGTTGATTAACTTGTAGTGAGAGATTATTAATGTAAATAAGTGACTCACATCTATTACCATTGCCCCTCTGACTAGTTTCGGACTCATAGAAAAGAATGAACACAGTGAATTGATTTCTAACTTTACCTCATTTATACCACGCCATCAACACTGCTATCTAATGTGGAAACCTAATTATTTCATTTTCCCCGGTTTTCCACTGGGGAGATAAAGACTAAATTCCTCTATAAGCTGCAGGTTGAGTATCATCATCATTAAGTTCCTGTAATACAGAACTACTACTAGTTGATCCCCAAACAAGCAAGGCTCTCTCAAAGGCCTTTCTGTTTTTTGTTTCCCTCTGCTTGACGTTCTCCAATCCACCTCTACTCAAATGCTACTTTCATAGAAGGGTTTTCCTACTTCCCTACACAGTCTTTAGGTGACTGTCTTATGCTCTCATTAATGAACAATTTTAACTAATGTGGTACTGTTTCCTATTTTTGTCCCTCTAAATTTTTGAGGTCACAGGCTATGACTTTTCATCTTTGTATCTCGACTGCCAAGCTCAATGCTTGGCATATTCAATACACAGTTCTTGAATAAAGGCCCAGTTTTTATATAAGCACAGCTTACTTTATGCCATAATTTAAAAAAATCTAAACATAAACTTAAAAATACGTTTTAAAAGTGTAATGCATTAGTGATCTCACTGCTAATTGCTATTTGAATAAAGTACTATGAATTACTTGGTTAATTTGGATTTTTGGGTGCTTTTATAACACCCTTGTAACTAATTTTGTAGGTATTACAACTTAAGGCAGAAAAGAGAATGTTATAAACTAAGGTTTTTGATTAACAAAATTCTGGGACCCTTAAATAAAAGGAAATACATTTTTTTCTGTTTGAAAAACTGCCACTTTATTTTTTTGTGGTAAAACATACATAACATAAAAGTTACCATTTTACCCATTCCTAAGTGTACAATTCACTGGCAATTAAGTACATTCACAATGTTGGACAACCATTATCCATTTCCTAGGAAAATACATTTTTTTTAAGATCTTTTTTATTAGTAAACCTAGATAAACAACTGGTGGTTTTCAAATACTATTATGACAACCATATACAAACCAAAGAGCATAGTCTTAACAGGTGCCAACGAACTTACTGAAAAATTAAGACAAAATATTTAAACTTCTTGAAACAGTCACGCAACCTATATTCCAATAATGGGGGGAATCCCTCAAAACTAAATACCACAGAAATAGCACACCAGGATGTCAATTAAAGTCCTCTACCTTGGGAAAAGCAGCTTGTGACGCTGGTAAGCAGTAAGGTAAGGTAGCTTTGGCGCGCTCTCCCTATACTAACACTGAGGTTCTTAACCCGGGCTTGGAGGAGCCTGTAACGTGGCTGTATGCCGTTTGGAGAATATACGCAATTGGGAGTGGGATAGGGAGCATGCATTGCTTTTATGCGATTCTCAATTTTTAAAAACTATCACACTAGTAGGACGAGACAGTGAATGCCCAGGCGAAGGCCAGGCCAGCCAAAGACAGGGAAGCCGCCGGCTCCGAGCTCCCGGCGCATCGCTGCAGGGTGCGGCGTGGGGGCCGAGACGCTCGGGGCTTGGAATTCCGGACCCGGTAGGAGGGGGCGGGGCCGGGGGAGAAGGCGCCGCCTCCGCCCCTTCGGGACCCGGAGGGTGCCCTTGTTTACCTCCCAGTATTTGTCACCCGAGACAAAGAGGGAAGGAAGGAGGAGCCTTCTGAGGGAAACTCCCTCGGCGGGAAGCACCTTACTTTCAGAACGTTTTTTAACACCCTACGGGACGCGGGAACGGTTCCCTCCCGGCCCCCCGCGCCCTTTCCGAGGTTCCCTGCCTTGACTTCCCCGAGTTCTACGACAACCTCAGCGACAGCGGGAGGAGCTGGGCAATCGGTTTTGCAGGGCAAACTCCAGGCTCTCCTCATTTATTATTCTCTGGGCGGCGCACGGGAGACCCTGCAGGGCAACAGAGCAGAGCGACTACAGCTCCCAGGAGCCAACGCTGCAGGGCTGAGCCGAGGCGGGGGACAGACAGGACCTAAATGGTGGTCGGAGGAAGGGCAAGGCAGACCTCTTCTGTTACCTTAGCGCCAGCAAACCGAGCCGCCGCCGTCGCCAAGCCAGGAGACCAACCCCCAGTCTGCCGACTAAATATTTTTAAATCTGGCGGGGCTTTCCTTCCCGAGCCAACCACTCCCACCGTTTACAGCCCCAACCAGTCAGCGTGAGGCCCGCCATTTTTCAAACCCTCTTCCCGCCGCCAATCAGGATCGAGCAGTACATTCCTCTCCTGACCGGTTCTAACGGGTCTGGGAGTTAACGACCTGGGCGACCCACCGAACCTGCTAGGCTGGGGCGTGGAGGGCGGGTCTGGTAAGACACTGACCAATCGTTAGCCTCCATGGCAAGGGGGCGGGGACTAGCTGGGTTTGAATAATCGTCAGAACCAATCAGATTAGTGGGGATGTGGCCCGTGGCCTACCTCGTCAAGTTGCCGTGGCGCGGAGAACTGTGCAAAACAAGAGGCTGAGGATTGCGTTAGAGATAAACCAGTTCACGCCGGAGCCCCGTGAGGGAAGCGTCTCCGTTGGGTCCGGCCGCTCTGCGGGACTCTGAGGAAAAGCTCGCACCAGGCAAGAATACCCTCCAATACCCTCGGGTTCGTGGACCTGCCTTTCCCCATTCCCTCAGAGCCTCTACTCGGTCTCGGCGCAGTGGCTCTCGGGGTCTGACCCGGCGAGCGGCATTTGGGGTGCAAGCCGGCGAGGGCTGGGTCTGTGGAGGGCCGGCGGGCAGTCGGAGGAGGCGGAAACTGCCCCTGACCGGGCCCGGTTCTGGGAGTTTTCAATGTCGGTCACGAGGTGATTAGCGGTTAAGTGAGGCTCGCGACGTGGGAGCTGGGGGACATTTCTGTCAGGAAAGGCGTTTTGAGGGCGCTTGCGGAGTCACCGGACTCGGTGAAGGGCGGGCGGCGGCGTCTCGGGCCCCGGGAGCCACTTGCTGGGCTGAGCCGCGGCCGCTCGGGCCGGGAGGAGGAGGAGGAGGGGGGTGTGCGCCGGGGCGCGGGCGGGGGCGCGGGCGGCCGCCCTCGGGAGGACGCCCTCGGGAGGAGGGGGGCGCGGGCAGGGCGGGAGCGGATTTGGGCGGGAAGCGGAGCCCCGCCAGCGCCCGCCCTGGCAGCTGCGGGCTCCGCGCCGACCCTCCGGCTTCCCCTCTCCCCCCTCGGCCCCGTCAGGTGGACGCGGATCTGTCACCATGGGTAAAGGAGACCCCAACAAGCCGCGGGGCAAAATGTCCTCGTACGCCTTCTTCGTGCAGACCTGCCGGGAAGAGCACAAGAAGAAACACCCGGACTCTTCCGTCAATTTCGCGGAATTCTCCAAGAAGTGTTCGGAGAGATGGAAGGTGAGGCAGGAGAGGGACGGAGCTCAGGGGGTGCAGGTGTGGTTTTCGGCTAGGAGGGCCTTAGGCAGGTAGTAGGCAACTCATGAGCTTCAACTTTGCCACCCCAGTGACTCACCTGAATATCTTAAGAGTTCCAGGCAGACGATTTTAGGTTTTTACTTATATAAGACTTCGAAAGCAAAATGCTGTTAAGGAAAATGTGGTCCTTAAAGATGATCTTGTCGTCTTTGGATGTTTATAGGTAACAATTTTGCTGTATTTTTGGCTCTTATTTTATGTCCACAGACCATGTCTGCAAAGGAGAAGTCGAAGTTTGAAGATATGGCAAAAAGTGACAAAGCTCGCTATGACAGGGAGATGAAAAATTACGTTCCTCCCAAAGGTGATAAGAAAGGGAAGAAAAAGGACCCCAATGCTCCTAAAAGGCCACCGTAAGTTTAAAATAACCCAAATTGCTCCTTGGATTTTTCCTTCAGTTTATTAAGCTCTGTTGCTTCCTTTCAGATCTGCCTTCTTCCTGTTTTGCTCTGAACATCGCCCAAAGATCAAAAGTGAACACCCTGGCCTATCCATTGGGGATACTGCAAAGAAATTGGGTGAAATGTGGTCTGAGCAGTCAGCCAAAGATAAACAACCATATGAACAGAAAGCAGCTAAGCTAAAGGAGAAATATGAAAAGGTACAGTGTCATCTTTTTTAAAGCCGTGGATAAGAGTAGGTATAGGTAATAACTGTAGAAAACTTGGGAAATTTAGTTAATCTTGTATTAATGGTTGTCAGCTATGTTTTGAAAAGGCCTAATGAAAATTGTACACTTCAACACAAGGTAATTGAAACCTTCCTTTTGACTGAAACCAGTGTTTGTAGCACTAGTATATTCCTGCAGACAGACTTGTAGTTACTGTATAGTCTGTTACTTTTTTTTTTTTAAAGCAGAGAGTCAAAGAAATTGTTTTATGTAGATATATATAAAATGTGAAGGTACAGCAGGGACTATGGCACTGTGTGATGTAAAAGGGTATTGGTAGTGAAAGTACTGATACTGCTGTATCGCAACCCTTGTCATTTTACGTCATTAACTTGTTAAAGCCTAGTGGGATAAGTGCTCTAAAAACTTAGACTGGTTACCTTTTTAGACAGTTATTAGGGTTATTGGTCAATCATCTTAGATTGTTTACAACTAAGTGGTTTTTCACAGTTGAGTAATGACACCGGATGCTTTATTTTTTTGACAATATTTCAGGATATTGCTGCATATCGTGCCAAGGGCAAAAGTGAAGCAGGAAAGAAGGGCCCTGGCAGGCCAACAGGCTCAAAGAAGAAGAACGAACCAGAAGATGAGGAGGAGGAGGAGGAAGAAGAAGATGAAGATGAGGAGGAAGAGGATGAAGATGAAGAATAAATGGCTATCCTTTAATGATGCGTGTGGAATGTGTGTGTGTGCTCAGGCAATTGTTTTGCTAAGAATGTGAATTCAAGTGCAGCTCAATACTAGCTTCAGTATAAAAACTGTACAGATTTTTGTATAGCTGATAAGATTCTCTGTAGAGAAAATACTTTTAAAAAATGCAGGTTGTAGCTTTTTGACGGGCTACTCATACAGTTAGATTTTACAGCTTCTGATGTTGAATGTTCCTAAATATTTAATGGTTTTTTTAATTTCTTGTGTATGGTAGCACAGCAAACTTGTAGGAATTAGTATCAATAGTAAATTTTGGGTTTTTTAGGATGTTGCATTTTGTTTTTTTAAAAAAAATTTTGTAATAAAATTATGTATATTATTTCTATTGTCTTTGTCTTAATATGCTAAGTTAATTTTCACTTTAAAAAAGCCATTTGAAGACCAGAGCTATGTTGATTTTTTTCGGTATTTCTGCCTAGTAGTTCTTAGACACAGTTGACCTAGTAAAATGTTTGAGAATTAAAAGAAAACCAAACATGCTCATATTTGCAAAATGTTCTTTAAAAGTTACATGTTGAACTCAGTGAACTTTATAAGAATTTATGCAGTTTTACAGAACATTAAGTTTTATACTTGACGTTTCTGTTTATTAGCTAAATTGTTCTTCAGGTGTGTGTGTATATATATACATATATATATATACACACACACATATATATGTATATACGTATATATATGTATATGGAGTCTCACTCTGTTGCCCAGGCTGGAGTGCAGTGGCACGATCCCAGCTCACTGCAACCTCCGCCTCCCGGGTTCAAGCAATTCTTCTGCCTCAGCCTCCCTGGTAGCTGGGGCTACAGCCATGTGCCACCAAGCCCAGCTAATTTGTATTTTTAGTAGAGACAGGGTTTCACCATGTTGGTGAGGCTGGTCTGGAACTGACCTCAAATGATCTGCCCACCTCAGCCTCCCAAAGTGTTGGGATTAACAGGTGTGAGCCACCACGCCTGTCCCAGTATATTGTTTAACAAGTTTATTTTGGGTGAAAAATTCTCTTTAATGGGAAGAAGAGGGGCTAGAATGTGAATTCATATCTAAAAGGACAAACTGAAACAAAATTCAATAACAAGATTAAGTTTTCTGCTATTAAGTTGAGCTGTTTCAAGATAGAATACCGGATTAGGTTTTGAGTTACAGTAGTCCCTCCTTATCTGTGGGGTGTAAGACCTACAGTGGATGCCTGAAAGAGCCAAGAGTATTGAAGCCTTGTTTTTTCCTATACATACACAACTGTGATAAAGTTTAATTTATAAATTAGGCACAGTAAGATTAACAGCAATAACGAGAACATTTATAACTAGTAAGTTATGTGAATGTGGTCTGAAAATACTGTACTGTGGGAAAGTGAAGCCATGGTAAGGGAGGATTACTGTATATCTTCATTTTGGTCTTAAGCTTTAGAATTATGGGTAACTAAGAAGCTGTTTGAGATGGTTATATTCCATGACTAATTTAAACTTACCTGGGAATTGTATTATTTACGGGGAAGGCAGTTATTTTAAAAATGCTTGTTTAAGGAAGCAGTTGCTGTATTTGAATTAAGATAACTTTCATTAGAGATTATTAGTGAAAGTTGGCCATCTGGTTGGCTACGTGCTTATAGAAGTAAGCTATTTGTTGACAATTTTAGAGTTAAATTTGACAATCTTGGTTACCTACCAAACTTTAAAATAGAAGTCAGGATTTCTGTTACCCAACCACGGGAGCTTTGGTTGTCTCATGTCATGTTCGGTAAGATAATTCTCTGTTAAATAGTGGGGTATTAGAACAAATGGACTTAAGTAAAATCTTCAATCATCTTTATGATTGCCCTCTATTAATTATATTCTGAGTGGGAGAGGCCTCCCAAAGCCATGAAAGAATTGATAAATTGGCCTACATAAAAATAAGAAATCTTACATTCAGACTTGGGACTTTCACTTATCATAATAAGATGAAAACTAATTTTCAGTGTTTCCTGGTGGTAGATGACTTAATATGCTAAAACATTTGGGGTAATCTATTTTAGATACTACCTATGTCTGAGACCCAGTTCCCTACCTCTACCAAATGCTAGCAGTATGAACTTTACCTACTTCACAGTGTTTTAATGGTCGAAGTGTTATTTTAAAGTAGTAACTACTGCATAAAGGATATCGAATAAGAGTTTCTAAAACTGAAATAGAGTAAGTAAGTTTGTTTATTTAAGAATTTCTAAATAAATTAGATCCAAGAGGCAGACCTGTTGGGTTCCTTGTCACCTTTCTTTTTGGGAGTCTGTGACTTCTTTCATTCTCTTTTCCATAAAATATACTTTTAAGTTTCTAAGCTAAGAACTATTCTTTTAATCAAGAGTTCCTCCAGAATGAACTCAGGATTTGAGATGGATCCTTCCTGGCTCATGTTTGATATTCTTGTAAGTGTGGATCAAAATTCCCCAAATTCTCAATAATCAAGACCAGGTGACTTCAAGGAGTGAACATATTGGAAAGAACTAAAATGAGGGCAAGAATTAGATCTCGCACCAGCCACTACTTGGAAGTGTGTTTGTGAAACCTGTTTTCTTTTTAAAAATAGATCATATCTTAATAGTTCAGAATGTAAAAGGATATGTAATAGTTTATACTCTTTCTTGATTCTGCTACCCTCTCCCAGGAGGCAACACCAGCAATGCAATAATCTATCCTTTAAGAAAGACATAGGTGTAAAAAATATATATGTGTGTATATGTTACAGTGTTACACAGAAGCTTCCTATATACAAGTGTATTCATCTCATCATTTTGGAGATTGTTTTCAGTACCACAGAGCAACAGAGCTGCCATTTTCCTTTAAATAGCTATCTGTATGGTATCCCATTGAATAGATCATAATTTAACCAGTTCCCTAAGGATAATAGGATAATTATGGGTTTTGTTTTGTTTTTGTTTTATATACTTTTTTTTTTTTTTTTTTTTTTTTGAGACGGAGTTTTGCCCTGTCACCCAGGCTGGAGTGCAGTGGCACATGTCAGCTCACTGCAAGCTCCGCCTCCCGGGTTCATGCCATTCTCCTGCTACAGCCTCCCAAGTATCTGGGACTACAGGCGCCCGCCACCAAGCCTGGCTAATTTTTTCTATTTTTAGTTAGAGAACACTTGCTGGGTATGGTGGCTCACCCCTATAATCCCAGCACTTTGGGAGTGTGAGGTGGGAGGCTCACTTGAGCCCAGGAGTTTGAGACTAGTCTAGGCAACATAGACCTTGTTTCTACCAAAAATACAAAAATTAGCCGGGCATGGTGGTGCACACCTGTGGTCCTGGCTATTTAGGAGGCTGAGGTGGATCACTTGAGCCTGGGATGTCTAGGCTATAATGAGCTGTGATCATGCCATTGCACTCCAGCCTGGGCAACAGACCAAGACTTGGTCTGAAAAAAACGAAACCATTTGATGTCACATGTGAAAAAAGACCTACAAGTGAAGTAGCTGGGCCAAAAGACATGCACATTTAAAAATGTGCTAACTATACTAGCTAAAACCTGTACTTAATATATGCCAGAAACTGCTCTGGTGCTGTTAATGGAGCCTGCTAAACAAAACTGCTTCTCAACAATAGAAGTTGTACTACGCTATGGAGTGGACACTCCATAGCAATGAAATGTTTTGGAGTGCCTGTTTCCTCATCTCAGCAACATAATAGTTCTCAAACTTCTTAGTCTTTGTTATTCTGATATAGATAAAATGTTTTCTATTATGAGTTTCATTTTTTTTTTTTATGTTTAACAGCCATTTGTGGGGCTGAGTGCAGTGGCTCATGCCTGTAATCCCAGCACTTTAGGAGGCCGAAGCAGGCAGATCACTTGAGGTCAGGAGTTCAAAACCAGCCTGGCCAACATGGTGAAACCCCGTCTCTACTAAAAATACAAAAACATTAGCCGGGTGTGGTGACGGGCACCTGTAATCCCAGCCACTTGGGAGGCTGAGGCAGGAGAATCACTTGAACCCGGGAGGCGGAGGTTGCAGTGAGTAGAGATCACGCCACTACACTCCAGCCTGGGCGACCAGAGCAAGACTCTGTCTCAAAAAAAAAAAAAAAAAAAAGCCATTTGTATTCTTTCCTGTGGTCTTTTCTCACTGGTCTTTTTATTAATAGTTTTTGGGAATACTATATATTAAGGAAAATGACCCTTTTGACTTTATGATGCTTTTTTCATGCAGAGATTTCTTTATGTAGGCAAATTTAGCAATTCTTTCACTAAAACTTTTCTAGTGAGGTCCTTCCCACTCAAAGATCATAAAAGACTATAAAAATAATTATCCTTTGGTTTCTTTTTTTAAATTTTTGATTACATCTTTGATCCTTCTGGAATTAATTTTGGTGCAAGGACTGAGGTAGGGGCTCACGTTTCCTTCCCAATGTCAGCCACTACTTTTGGTCTTTTAATCTATAAAAGCAGGGCACTGGGTTAGAATTTCCTAAATTCTCTTATATATCAAACAAAGCACTCACTGCAAACTTGATCAATAGAGGAAAGTATGCTTTTTTTGTATTTTACCTTTTACCAGTTTCACTTACTGTAAATCATAAGGTTGTCTTACATAGTAGAAAAATAGCATTATCTTAAACCTGGCTTTTTATTACTAAATATATCACTAAAAATGCTTTACAAAGCAGTAATGATTTTTATTTCTTGGGGAATAAAATCAAGAAAGCTAAAGGAGCTGCTATGCCACTGTGTAAGATCTAGTCCTTTAAAAATGAAATTTCATACCTCACCATGTTTGGATTAGTTCTTCATGAGATTCCTGTTGGAGACTGACAGTTTTAGAGAAAGGCAGAGTATTTATTGACATTAGGAAATGCCAAGACCTATAGAGACCAGCCAGGGAAAAGGACTGGATGTGGTGAAGTGAAGAACATTTCGAAAGTAAGCTCTGTGAGGGCAGTAAAATTTTCACTTTTGTATACTGCTTTGTCTCTAATGCAAGAAACAGTGTTCTATGCATGTTTGTAAATATACAAATACCCAGGTTAAAGGGGATAGCCACTGTTTAGCTCAGTCCTGTTACTAGATGGAAATGTGAATATAGGATTCCCAGATCTCTCAAATTTTCAAGTGGAACTAGAACTCGTGAATTCTGAATTTTAAATACAGTATTGGCAATGAATTCCAATTTTGGGGTCAAAACATGTCTATAGGTAAGATTCTGCCCAAAGGTCACCAGTTTGCCACTTCTATAAATTAAATAGTATAAGTGTAATAATTTTGACTTGAGTCAGGTCTAAGGTTAATAAAAGTTTATATAGGCCTTACAGCTAACCATTGTTTTTATAGGTCAGAAACCCTTCTTGCCCTGATTGGAAACTCAACTTACCCTGCAGCAAAGGTAAATAAAAATGTTTCAATTGAACTTCATTGTGCTCCTGGGCCTTTATTCTTCAAGAGTTAACAGTGCAGATTTCTGGTGATCCTCATCCTAGGTGTTACCACATCTATAGAATAGTAACTCAGGAGTGCAATAGACTGTCGCATTAAAAGGAAAGAAAAATAACTTTTCAGCATTATGTAGCACTAAATTTTGGAACTGGAAATGGCCTTTATATCATCTAGTCTTTCATTAGAAAAGCAGGACAATCAACTTGGACATTGTCCTCGGGCAGATAAGAGATAGTAAAATACCATAATCCATTCATATTTGTGTAATTCTTTGATTCTCCAAATTTTTTCCAAAAAATATTAATGGCTTATACAAAGAAAAACAAGAACAAAATATACAAAGAAAAAAACAAGGTTATGAAAGAAATTAAAAGCAAGGTAGTGAATCACGGATTTGAATAGGGCTCTGTTTTTCTTACTGGTTTTGTAACATCAGACAACTCATGTAACATTTCGGTTTCCTCATCTGTAAAATTTGAATGTTTTTGAGGATTAAATAAAGTAATACATTTAAGACACTTATCCTGGTGGCAAGAAATAGTAAATGCTCGATAAATATTAGCTAAAAGTATATATGCCGATATACATGGGTTAATACAGATACTACGATGGAGTATTAGATAAAGTTCTAGCTCACTGCAGCCTTCACCTTCCAGACTCAAGCGATTCTTCTGCCTCAGCCTCTCAAGCAGCTGGGACCACAGATGTGTGCCACCACACATGGCTATGTTGCCCAGGCAGGTCTTAAACTCCTGGACTCAAGCAATCCTCTCCCCTTGGCCTCCCAAAGTGCTGCGATTACAGGTGTGAGCCACTGTTCCAGCCCTGAGGTTCTTGATAGTCTAGGTAGAGAGGAAAATTAAAGAAGTTATGTGGAAAACATACATTCTTTAGGAGCGTTTTTCCTGGCACCAAATAAATATTCATCCCACAGAGTTAGAGGGATATTGAGTACTGGACTTGATTATGTCCTTGACCCCAGTACTAAATTTGTGAACTTGGACAAGTTATTTAACCTATCATGTATAAATGTATTAACATACTGTATGTTTACTTTTAGTCACTTTTGAGATTGATAAAAAGTGCTGAATAAAGTGTTTTGGGAAGTGCCTTTTTCATTCAATCCTGTACACCTAAAACTTGTTTAAACAACTAGTTTATTCATATTCATCTCTGTAATATTCCATTGTGTGATTATATCACAATTCATCCTTTCTCCTGTCGATGGGCATTTAGGTTGCTTCCAGGGTGTTCGCTATTGCAAATGGCTGTGGTATAAAAATTCCTGTATAGCACTCCTGACACTCAAGCGTACTTCCCCTCCAATAACCTGGATTGTAGATTCTAGCTGTTTCAGCAGCCGGAAACCTCCACTCTGCCTCCTCAGTTCAGCAATACCACCATTCTGAGCCGCATTCCTTGCACCATGGTTGGGAATGTCCTCCCAAGGAGACAGACATGGTGAACCTGGGATTCACCTTGTGTATTTCCTTTCTTTTAGATATCAGTCTGCTTTGACTAGTATCCAATTCCTGAAACCAGTTGCTTCATATATTTTGTCCAGTATTAACTGTTGTTTGGGGTAGCAAGATAAGTCCACTTAAAATTATAGCCGGAAGTGGAAGTCTATTCATCCCTATTTTCTATTCAAATATTTAGTTTTGTTTCGGTTAGTTAATTCTTAATACAGCTGTGGTTTATTTGCTCAAACCGAAAGACCAAGAGAAATTTCATTTAAAGGTAATTTGAAGGATACAATATCTTAGATATTCTTCAAGATGCACTTATCACATCACAGTTTCATAATGCTCAACACTTCTTAAAGTGCTTTCACATGGAATAATTTTCACGTACCTAAACTATTGGCCTGTTAGGTATCTGGCTCTCTGGTGAGGTACTTGTCATGTTTTCCATTGAATTATATATGGATTTTTTTCCCAATTATGTCCAGAAATGAAATATATTCCAAGATCCCTATGAGAAACTTAAGAAATAAAGAAACTCCCATTTATTCTAGTCTGGTGCTATGTCACTTTTTCAAATTTCTTAGCCTACTTCTACAGCAGCTAAGAATTGGGAGATATGACAATAGACAGGTCAGTTGAGAGAAAGTTTCCCAAATCAATACAGCCACTTACTTGAATCTGTTAGCAACCGTATCTTCTCTTGAGATGTGTTTTGTACCACAAGGTGCTATGGACTATTTCTAATTTCATTGTGGTAGGCTTCCCTTCTCTTCATTTTTCACCACTTAACCTGATCTGTCAGGTTGTAAACAAATTTGATTTGAAGGCATGTTTGCTTCTAATAGGCAATTCTATAGTACAGCCAAGAAAGCAATTCTATATACAGCCAAGAAGGATATATGTTGCTGGGGTAATTTTTTATAATTAAAAAAAGTATAAACTTAAAAAATTGGTATACATAGGCAAACAGGTAAAAATAAACCTTTGTTTCCTTCCAACAGATACATAAGCTCTGAGTATTCTAAGCATGTGTAACAGAATGCTAAGCAACAGTCAAGCACATACTCAACTAATAACTATGTTCTATAATATTTTAGGTATTGTGTGTCTTGTAAATAGTAAAATCAAGTAATTCTTTCAAATGTGCAGTGTTTAGATTTGAAATGATTACAAGCACCAAAAAAACCCATGAATTAAAATACAATATTTTATTTTTTGTCACCTAAAAAACAAGCAACCCAGAATTAAGATATACATAAGTTTCTCAAATTTATCCTAATAAAATTTTGAATATTTATACAATTTCTACAGAAACATACAGTGTATCAAAATCTGCATAAATCAAATTTATAAAATGTGTAGAAATGCATAGTGATATTACCAACTTACAAAGCAAGGATATGGGAATTATTTCCAAAGCAGCCTACAGTAGAAAATAGTCATTATGGCAGCAGCTTCTGATGTTTTTGTTTGGTAGGTTTTCTGATTTCAATATATAGAATCATATTCATAGAGTATCTTCTTTTAACGAATTGCACAAAGTACCCATTTAAAATTTACATGCACAGTTCATTGCCACCTTTCTTAGGCCTATGCATAGTTAATAAGGTTATAATCTACTCAACATGGAAAATGGAGCCTATTTGCAAACACACAACTAATTAAAGTACCAATTCTCTCTTAGTTTCTTTTTTTATAGTTGGTTTATTTTGCAATTATAAATGTTAAACATCCCTAGAGATGAAAGTTAAAATGGTTGATCACAGATCAGTAGCAAAATACAAATTGACAATTCAAAATTATAAATAAAACTCTGTTGAGGATGTTTAACTTTGATTCTCCAAATTTAAGAGCTAAGCTTGGAAGAAACAAATTTATAGGTTATATTTCCCTCTTAAATTAAAAAACAAACTTCCTCTGGCAGTAGTTTGTGAATTCCTTTCATTGTAATGATACCATGATTACAGGATCAAAAATGCTTAACTTACTTGCCATTCTGCTCACATCATCACAGTTGTTTTTTTTTTTTTTTAAGCACTCAATGTAGGCATTTTAATCTTCTGGATAACAGAGTATCTTTTGAGAAATTAAAATCGAATTGACCATTTGCAATATTTGGTTTTCCTAATAGGTACTGTCTTAGTAAATGTTTAAATCCAAACAAATCTTCTGTTCACCGGAAAAATACTAATAAAAATACACTTTCTAAAAAGAAATTAAGAAACACTAGGGAACACCTAATGTAACAGAAAGTAGTTCACGTTTGTTAATAAACTGTATTTTTAAATAGTCCTTTGTTTTTAAATTTTAAAAACGTGCAGATAATGTCATTTGGATGAAAATATAAATGAAACATCAGTTCACTCTTGGCTTCACAGGTTGCACAGCTTAGGTTATAATGCACACAAGTTTTATAAGGCCTAATCTAACAAGGGCTTGGAAAGTCTTACCTCAGTCAGAATGAACCTTTGATGTGTTTATAACGGTGTTTTGTTGTTTTTGTCACCCTCGCTTTCAAGGGATAACAATAACAACCGATAATAGTTTTCTGTATTGGCAGGTATTGGAGAAAAGTAAATCCCAAATGTCAGTGGACAATTTTTCTCTAGTTGGAAGACTCCTTTGCAATCCTAGAAGTAGGTATGGACAGAGGGCACTGGGAATGCCAGTAGGTAAGGGAGTGAATGCTACACAACTTCCAACCCTATGGGACAGCCTTGGGATGTTCCATATTGTCATTTCTTTTTCAAGCCATACAAAGTTCAACTTTATAGCAAATGGCAGCACACAAATTCATTTCTGAGTAGTAAAAGTATTCCCCATACAGGTGACAAGTCCATCATTACCATCCTATAAATTTCATCACAAGCTCTTGAAATATATACTGAGAAATGAAAGAGGCACTAAATGTGTTGAAATTCACCTTTCAAAAAAGCAGCATGACTGTGAAGGAAGGCCACCTTGGCTAATAACCTGTGGCAGTGCTTCAAAAAGATGTAAAATTAAATAAAGACACAACAGGTTGATAATCACCAAGTTATATATGAAAGTCTGGCTACTCCAACCTTTTTTCAAGTGTGTTAAAAATAAAAATCAAACTGCCTTTCAGACCCCTGAGTGTAATCCCAAAGAAGACAACATGCTTTAACTCTGTCTAATAAAACAGAGCTAAAGGCACAAATTACCAACATCATCTTAAAACACAACAAAAAGATGTAAACATCTACAAAGTTTAAGGTAAAAGCAGTCTTGTAAACAGTAACTGCAGATGATAATGTTATTGTAAAATCACAGTTTATCAATGTCCTTCAAACTGATCAGGAGGTTCCAGGTTTGGAGCTATACAGAGTTAATAACAATAGTTGCAGCAGGTTTCAGGCGGTTTTCAGTCCTGTATAAATTTACTTGTCAGTAGGTAGGTTATTGGTTTTTTTTTTCTCTCTAAACACTATGGATGTTATTCATTTCCCATTTTTGAGTCGTTTTACTGGAGTCACAATTGGAGATGAATACTTGATGCAGGACCTCTGAGCGATCTAAACACTTTCCTGAAGGAATATGAGTAAATCTGTGCAGGTTCTGGAAAACACAGTAAGAAAAAAGTTTCAAATTTGGACCCTTGATATCACTGACATCAGAAATCATCACTTGACTTTCATGAGGAGACAGTTTAAGGAAATGGAAAAGCTTATCAACCACACCTCAGGCTGTGGATTTCTCTTGATTGTCAGTTTTCTGGATTTCTCTTGATTGTCAGTTTTCTAAGTCCTAAGATCTTTCATTGTTAAGTCACAATATACTGCTGGTATCTCACACTCAATGTATACAAACCTAAATTCATTATCTGCCCCTCCAAATCTATGTCTCTTGTTCCTATCCTGGCTAATGACAATCCCAGCTCTCTAGTCCTTAGGAAATACTGCACTTTTCCTCATTCACTCACATACCAGTCACTAAGGATGGATATGTGCAATGTCTCTGGTTTATATTCCTTCCCATCGCCACTGCAGATGCCCTGGTTTGGCCCTCACTGTATGCTGTAGGTTTCTTCAATATAGCTCAGAGCTTCTCAAAGTCTGGTCCTCAGACTATCCAGGATTGGGTCTGTAAGGCCGAAACTATTTTCATCATAATACGAAGACACCATTGCCTTTTCACTTTAGCAACATTTATACTGATAGTGCAAAAGCAATGGTGAGTAAAACTGATGGTGCCTTAGCATGAATCAAACTATGCTAGTACCTATAGTTGTATTGCTCATGGCCACACACAGTTGAAAAGTAAATGCCGGTTTCACTTAAGGATGTCACTGATGAAGGAGCAAAACATTCCTTTTATTCAGTCTTGACCCCTCAGTATACTTAAAAAAAATTCTATGAGATGAAGTGGGAAGTACGTATCAAGTACTTCCATATAATGAGGTACAATGCTCAAGGATATCAGTCTACACTGGAAATAACTTTTAAGAAACTACCACTTAATTATTAAGTTGTGGTGTACAATAAAAAAACAGCCACAATTATATGAAAGGCTATTAAATTACTCCCTCTCTTTACAAACTGTATGCTTGTGTGGGGCTGGGTTTCCCTCATATACTTGAACGAAAACAACATTTCGGATCAGACCAAATGAAGCAGGAGTATGAGAATCCAGCTGTCTTCTTCTATTAAACCAGACATTAAAGAGATTTGCAAAAATACAGAATTCCATTCTTCTCACTATTTTTTGCGGGTAAACATAGTTATTTTTCATTAAAAATGTCATTTACATTAATGTTTAATATTATTATTACTTTTAGATGAATTAATATATAAAAACTTTACAAATTTCTCAGACACTTTCCAGTTCTGGAAATATTGCTAGTGATAACCTATATAAACAAAAGCAATTTGGGGGTGGGGGAGCTCAATAATTTTTAAGAGTGTAAAGGGAATCCAGAGGACAGAAAGTTTGAGAACTGCTGCTCAAGCTGATCTCATTGCTTCATCAGTCCATACCTCACGTTTCCAGAATTATTTTCCTAAAAGTAGCCATTGTTTTCCATCACTACCTTCCTCAAATAAGGTCTATCCCTCTCCAAAACTTAAAAAATGAAGTTCGGTGCTCTTTCCTCCAAAGCACAATTGAGGGATACCAAATGAAATACAATTCTTTGAATTTTCTACATGTTTTCATGCCACATCTTTGCTTATCCAGGCTTTGTTATTTACTTTCCATGGAAAGCCTTTTTACACTTCAGGACTTGTGCAATGACACTTCCTCTATGAAACTCCTCAGCAGTAATTCCTCCCATGAATCACTCTTTTCTGTCCTATGGCATTTTGCTTATCTCTATTTTTGCATTTCTTTCTTCTCTGCCATTATATAATAGCGTGCTTTAGCTATATTTTTGAACTCCCCTACAGTCTAACATATTATTGGTCCCCAAGTGAATGTTCAGTAATATCTAACACACAAATGTATATTCAGTGCTGCGTCTTTAAAATACCTAAAACATGTTATGTGTCATTTTTTGTTCAATTACTTCTTGATGTAGTTTCTGGTATGTTAGCCCTCTTTTACTATTTTGCTAATATTGTTCTCACTGACCCCTACTATTTATTGCTATTATATATCCTTTTTTTTTGTGAAAATAAATGCTCCACTCTTTAAGGTTTATGCTATTCTTCTCCTTCCTAACTTATTATAAGAAACAAAATCATCAATTGCTATGTGCTTATCACTTCCTGGAAATTATCTGTAAATGACAGTAACAGGGAATGTTAAGCTAGGTCATATCATTATTACATAGCAAACAAGTCCTTGCTTGCATGACAGATGGGATATGATAACAAATACTGGGTGAGTAAATAAAATGGAGGGTTGACAGATTTTTTTAGTGTGAGGCAGCTTTCCCCACTTTTTGTTTAATAATAAATTGATTTATGTTAGCCAAATCTAGAATTTGAAAACTATACATAAATCTATTAATATGTTGTAATCCTCAACTTGCCACAGAGCTTTAAATACTCACAGCTGAAACACAAAGCCACCCCAGCAGTGTCACGTGAATAACTAAATTTGACCATTAAAGCAAGCAACTAGCTACATTTATCCCACTGTATTTAGCACACAACAATGATAAAGACGTTATGAAAGCCTAGATTTCAAGTTTTATTTGTTTGTCTCTATCTCCACCTGCTGGACAATATCAAATATTAACCAAATTTTTAATAGTTTAAATATATTTTACTTTAATGAATGATTCATTTACATTTCAAAAATCAGATTTTGATGAGAGCAATGGTGATGACTGCCTCACAGAACACTGACTTTCTTGTATTACTAAAATGAGCAGTGCTCTTTATAGACATCATCGTGGCCTCATTACATGACAATATTGTAAGAGAGAACAAAAGTGATGCCTCATTATAGAACAATGAGTCATCCAGTGCTCAGGAAAACCTATGCAAGGGACTAAATGAGAGGAAAATGCAAGTGAATTTGAATGCAGGTTTTAAGATTTATTTACCTAAATCCCACATGCTAGATGTTATTGAAAATGAAAAGCATATAATATTTCAGAAGTTAAAATGCAGAATACCTTGAAGTACTGCCATTCCTTACATTCATTTAGATCACAGTGTGTAATCATAACTTTCGATCCATCAGCTCCCTTCGTCAAACACTGGTCATACTGCATGAGTTGATTTGCTTCATTGATTCTGAAAAGCTGTAAAAGGAAAAGAGAGAATTAAGTAACAGAGGCACCTTCCCTGCTGATGTGCATTTGAAAAGAAAGAAACTTAACTCCTATAATTAAATTGAATGACTAACTTATTTTTCCATAATTTTTCTGTTTAGAACTGTAAGTCCACAGACAAATTATATTCATTTTGATGTTAGTGAAGATCCTTATTAACACTGAAATCATTAAGTTCTTTAGTCTCTAAGATACCAAATGGGTCACTAACACAAATTTATTAAGTACCAACAATGTGAAAAAATGAAAAAGCAAAAACATACCCACATAAGTAAGAGAATATATGTTAGTGAAATATACATTACTGGCAGTAACACTCTATTTGCAAAAAGATGAGGATTAGTGAGCAATACTTGCAAAAAATTGTTAGGGAGCTAGGCTTACATAGTTATGGTAGTGACAAATATATACTCCCACAGGAATATATTTTAATCCCTTATATTAGACATTAATTCTAGATTCTGACTGCTTATGTGAAAACCAATACTGCTATTATTCCCATCATTTAAGTGAATGTTTTAACACTGTCAATTTTTTTACAGAATGTTTTACTTTATCAAAACAAACAAAATTACCAAATCGAAAACCAAAGTACAAAGATCACTCTGTGATCAATAAACCTGATGGCCCTCAATACGGAACAACTTAAACACAAAAGTAAGGTGGTTTACCTGATTCCCTCCCATCCTGTGGCAGGGTCCTAGTTCAACAAAGCCCCCATTTGTTTTTCCCATGCTATCAATGCAGTAAGCAGTTTCAAAGCCTCTGATCTAAAAAAATGAACAAAGACACAAAAAGCAGGCAACAGTTTAGTTTTTGATGAACTCTGGCATCAGAATTTAACATTTCATGTTAAATATTACAGTTTACAGGGAAAATCTGGGTATGTGTAGTGACAGGTTATTACTGGATTGTCAATCTTTACATAGTTTTGAAATAACTTATGGTCTTGAAGTCAACACTGGAATGGGTTCTTTCTCTAAGAGCAAACGACTATACATTTCTGTAAAATACCACAGAGAAAAAAAAAGTTACCATTAATTGCAATTTCAGAATCACAGTAATTCATGTGAATGAGAAGCAAATAGAGGAAAGCAACCTAACCACAGTGGTAATAAACACTGGCCTGGCCCTAGATATCTACAACAGACTGGATTTGTAAGGGACCTCTCCCAAATGGCTATGCAGCACTTTTGGTAGCTGCCTGTAGGGGTCTAGGGTGCATAGGCCATGCATGGCACATGACCAGGCAGTGAGGTTTTTCTCTATAAACGTAGATGAAAAGCAAACGCAGGTTTCCATCTTTGGAATGTACATTTTGTATGAAAATAACTATTTTTGGAGAAGCCATTTATTTCTCTGAATTATAAATCGCTATACTATTTGGATAAAATGTTTTATTCTTGCATTCAGTCAGCAAATACGGACTGTGCACCTATAATGATAACAGGTTTTGAGGATATGAAGAGGTGCAAGTCATGGTCCTCACCGCCTGTAGAGAGACAGAGGGGTAGTGGGCCAGTCAGGACAGAGGTGTGAATGTGCAGAGGAAGAGCTGCTCACCCTGCCTGGAGGAGCTCCAAAGACTGCCCCAAGAGACACCTTTAAAACAGGTAGGGGTTTACCCTGGAATGTTAAGGAAATGCCGAGAAATGAAGTATAAAGTGCAGATGTCAGAATGGGAAGAGGTTAAACTGAAGATATACTTGGGAGTGAGATAGTAAAAGGAGGACAGAAAATTCCATTCATTCATTCATGTATTTATTCAATCATCAAATATTAAGTACCTGATGTGTGCCAGGCATGTTGTAGGCTCTGAAACACTAGTGAACAAAATAAAGACACCTACCCCAGTAATGGGCATGCCACAGTGAATGTGGGCCCCTGCCTCCATTCACTCTGGGAATGTAAGGGAAAAAAGACAGAATATAAGTTAAAAAACATAGTAGACAATTTGTCTGTTATGGCAAAAGGTGATAAGTGTGGTGAAAAAAAGGAAAAGAAGAGGAAGTTAGGGTGGGAGCTAGGGCGTTGGGAAGTAACAAGGTGGACCTCACTGAGAAGTGGTAGGTCAGCAGACTTGAAGGAGGTGTGAGAGCTGGCCATGCATGCGTGTATCTGCAAGGAAGCATTCCTGGCAGAGGGAACAGCACAGGCAGGCACACGCCTGGAGGGAGTCTGAGGACCAGTAAGGACATGGGGCTGGAGTGGAGTGGGGAGAGCAGTAGCAGGTGAGGCCAGAGAGGAATGGGGACAGATGTTGTGGATCTTGGAGACTACCAGAAAGGACTTTGTCTTCACTCATAGGTGAAGGTGCAGGGTTTCTAGCAGAAGAAGGACATGATTTGCCTTTATTTTAAAACAGTCACTCTGACTGCTGTATTTGAAATAGGCTGTAGGAGAGTCAACAAGTTAGTCTCAGTGAGAGATGATGGTGGCTTAGACCAGGCAACAAGGGATCAGATTCTGGAACTAGATATGAAGTGCGAGACAAAGACAGGATTCATGGAAGACTCCAAAGTTTTTGACCGAGAAATCGGCAAAGATGGGTTGGGGGGAGGAGATAGGAAGTTCAATTTAGGCTATGTCGAGTTTGAAATGCCTGTTACACATTCAAGTCCTGATGTTAAGCATACAGTTGGATATACTTGTCTGGGCCCTCAGAGAGAGATCTGTGTGTTGAAAGGCTTATGGTCTAGTTGGAGTTAAACATAATTTGCTGTAATAGGACAGGTAAAATAAGAGTATAGGGAAAAAGTATATTAAAGCAAGAAGTAGAGAGAGAGCAGAATGAATGTCCTCTGTTGGTTTTTCCTTCTATTCCTGAACTCTAAATGCTGGCGTTTCTGACGGATGGGTCTAGTCTTGTCTTCTCTATCTGTGTTTTCTCCCTCGGGGACCTCATTCAGTCCCATGAAACGACCTACCTGCTGATGGCCCCAAATGCACATCTCCAGAGTGGCCTCTCTTCTGGACTTTGGCATCATACAACCTACAATCTATGATCAGTAGGCCTTAATGGCTCTACCTGGACGCCTAGCAGGTACTTCACATGCCCAGAACACCAACGGAAGCCTTGCCCCCTCCATTCACTCCCCTACTATCTTCCCAATCTCAGCAGCCACCTAATCAGCTACTCAAAACAACCTCGATGTCATTCTGGCCCTTATCCCTTCACACACCAACCCATAAGGAATCCACTCCCAGATGAACTATGCTTCCGCAGTTGGTCAGCTTCCCTTCATCTCCACTCTCTGATTGGCTGACTCTTTATCATTCAGATCTGAGAGCGAATGTCACCTCCTCAGAGAGGCTTTCCTTACCCTGCCCTTAAGTCCTCTTGACAGTATTATGTGTCATTATCATTTATCACCATCTGTCATTATCATTTTTGTTTTCTCAGACTTTTTTGGTCTCTCTCCCCAGGTAGCATGCCAGTTCCCTGAGAAAAAGGACTTTGCTTCTCTGGTTTTCTGTCTAGAAGAGTGACTGGCACATAGTAGGCCCTCAACCAATATTTGCTGAACATAATTAAGCAGAGGGATGTAGACTTGAACATTCATGGCAGGTTTAGTGTACCTGTGAGGCATACAGCGGGGCTGCAGGGAGCAATCAGAAGTGAGTCTGAAGACAAGTTTGAATAAACAAAGAAATGACAATGTCTGATTGTCAAAGTGCTTTTGTCTGATTTTAATTATTTTTAATTCATTTGAAAAGCATTGTTGGAGTATCTACTGTATATGGGTCCCTGCATCAGTCCACCTGGACACAAGTGATCAAGGTCCTGCAGCACTCAGACTGGTTGGGAGATAGGTGATTTTGGGTGTTGTGAGAACCCCTGGAAAGAACATAGAACTGCATCTTTTTGATGAAGTGGGGAATAGTAAGAAGGGCTTTTCAGTATTGGTGATCTCTAAGTTGAGAGCAGTAAGATAAATTGAAATTAGTTAAGGAAGGGAGTTGGAGTAAGAGGCATGGAGGCGCCAGGAGCTGGAGTGAAGAGTGGATGTCTTGCAGGCTAGGGGGCCAATGAGCAAAGGCTGCCAGGAGACAGCATGGTGGCCAGCTGGTCTGGCAGCTGTAGCTGTTTAGTGGAAAGGTGGTAGATCCTATCAGACAGATTTTACCCCAACTTTTCCCCAAGAATACTTCCCTCTTACATATTTCCACCTCTCTCTGCCTTCTCCCAAACTCAGTCTACAAACACATACATTTTGAGATGTGACTACTTACTTCTCCCCAGTCAACATTTTTGGGTGGCAAAGGGTAGTGTGAGGTGATATCATAAGCTATTTCTTCCATGAACCACTTAAAACTTTTGCAGTTGTGATCTTCTCGAAATTTTTTCAGCTCCGATATATCCCCATATGGTAATGCCTGCGATTCAGGACGACTAGCATAGAAGTAGTCTTTATATTCATCCCACCAAACCTCCACAACTCTAACATAATTCTGTAAAAAAAAAAAAATATATATATATATCATTATAAAAATACAAATGTCATATCATAAACAGCCTATATTAGACACATGAAAATGGCCTACACATAACAAATTCTTTTCAACAGGACCTGGCATTTAATTAAACAACAAATGCAAGTTAATGACTCTAATATGTCATCTGCCAAGGATTAAAATATCATGTATATTTAAGTAAAAAGTATTGTACAAAACCTGATATCCCTGAGCTAGAAGATCATATATGCTGAGTTAATGTATTCTATTCTGCTAACAGAAGAATAAATTGAATCTCAGAGAGAGTTTATGAGAGCCTGGCTGGACACTGTACTTCTTTCCCTATAATAATCTCTTTCTTTTCTTTTCTTTCTTTTTTTTTTTTTTTTTTTTGTGATGGGGTCTTGCTCTGTCATTCAGGCTAGGGTGCAGTGGTGCAATCTTGGCTCATTGCAGCTTCAACTTCCTGGGTTTAAGTGATCCTCTCACCTCAGCTTCCCGAGTAGCTAGGACTATAGGTACATGCCACTATACCTGGCTAATTTTTGTTATTTTTTTGTGTAGATGGAGTCTCATTCTGTTGCCCAGGCTGGTCTCAAACTCCTGGCCTCAAGAGATCCTCCCACCTCAGCCTCTCAAAGTGTTGGAATTACATGTGTGAGCCACTGTGCCTGGCCTACAATCTCTTTCTATTAGAATCGTTCTGTTGGTAAGTATAGGGAAAAAAAATATCATTTCAGAAACCATCATGAGAAACAAAAGCTCTGTTTAATAAAACACATTTTTGCAGGTGATTTTATTGATCCTGTTATAACTATAATAGAACCATTTTACTATAACCCCAAATGGACTGGGTATTTTCCCCAGTTGGTTCCTTTTTTTAATTTAAAAAAAATATATATTTTTGAGATGGAGTCTCACTCTGTCACCAAGGATGGAGTGCAGTGACGCAATCTCGGCTCACTGCAACCTCTGCCTCCCAGGTTCAAGCGATTCTCCTGCCTCAGCCTCCTGAGTAGCTGGTATTACAGGTGCCCGCCACCACACCTGGCTAATTTCTATACTTTTAGTAGGGATGGGGTTTCACCATGTTGGCCAGACTGGTCTTGAACTCTTGACCTCAAGCAATCTGCCTGCCTCGGCTTCCCAAAGTGCTGATATTATAGGCGTGAGCCACTGCCCCCGACCCCAGTTGGTTCACTTTAAGAAAAAGCAGCTATAGAGCAATAAAATATGCTGACACTGTGATAGCTGGCAAATATCTAGCTTTTAAAGCTTTAATTGATGAATGAATGCTTGCATGAATATATGTGACCAAATTGGTACACACTTGCAGTGATTTGCATGTGGTTTGTCTCTGCCAACATTCATGTTGAAATGTGATGCCCAATGTGGCAATGCTGGGAGGCAGGGCCTGCTGGGAGGAGTTTGGGTTGTTAATACATTAATGGCCTCCTATGGAGGTGAGGGGGTGAGTTCTTGCTCTCACAGAAGTGGATTCGTTCCCACAAGAGTAGTTTGTTAAAGAGTCTGGCTTCCTTGGTCTCTCTCTTGCTTCCTCTCTTGCCATGTGATGATCTCTTTGCACATGTGCATTCCCCTTCTGCTTCCCATCATGAGCTGAAGCAGCATAAGGCCCTCACCAGATGTAGCTGCCCAAGCCTGAATTTTCAAACCACCGGAATCGTGAATAAATAAACCTCTTTTCTTGATAAATTACCCAGCCTCAGGTGTTCTGTTGTAGCAACACTAAATGAACTAAAATAATACTCAATCCCTTAATCTTCTACATCATGCATCAGCAAATATTCTCTATAAAGGGCCAGATAGTAAGTATCTTGGGCTTTTTGGGCTATACAGTCTCTGTGGCAACTATTTGACTCTGCTATTGTAGTGAGGAAGTAACCATAGATAATACACAAACAAGTGAGTGTGGCTGTCTTCTAATACAACTTGATTTACTAAAAAGGGTTGGATTTGGCCTGTCAGCCATGTGGCTGACCCATGTTTTACATTCAAAAAAGAAACACCTAGTGTTCAGATTAAATGTTTTCTAGGCAACAAGATAACTATCAAAGGGTGAACATGCCCCTAAATGCATTGTTGTTGCAAAAGCCCATGGGTTTAAAAAAAGCTGTTATAAGGAGCATGATAAAAGAACATACGATATTACCACTTGATATGGTTTGGATCTGTGTTCCTACCCAAATTTCAGGACCAATTATAATCCCCAATGTTGGAGGTGGGGCCTGGTGGATGGTGACTGGTTCATGGGGGTGGATCCTCCATGAATGATTTAGCACCAGTCCACCCCCCACCCCCATGCCCATACTGTCCTTGTGACTGTGAGTTCTTGTGACATCTGGTTGGTGAAAAGTGTGTAGCACCTTCCTGCTTCTCTCTCTTGCTCCTGCTCCCACCAGGTGAGACGCCTTGTTCCCCCTTTGCGTTCCACTATAATTGGAAGCTTCCTGAGCTTTCTTAGAAGCGGAAGCTGACAAGCTTCCTGTACAGCCTGCAGAACTGTGAGCCAATTAAACCTCTTTTCTTTATAAATTACCGAGTCTCAAGTATATCTTTATAGCAGTGTGAAAACAGACTAATATACCACTAAACATTCTGAATCTTTGCAAATCCATACGAAATTAGACACAGTACATGTACTCTAGACATGAACAAACCTGAAGAGTTATGTATACCCATGTAAGATTATGGCAACAAAAAGAAGGAGCAATTAGTTTTCTCAGATGGACAGGGCCAGAGTGGCACTGTGTTGCCCCATCTCGAAGGAGTGGTTAATTAGGTGGGAATGGTATTCAGGGCAAAGAGAAAAGCAAATGCAGTATGACAAATCATGGTGTATTGCAGTATAGCAAGTAGTTTACAAAAACTGGAATGCAGTATTCACTGGGAGAAAACTTGCTTCAGTTTCTTCATTTTAAGATGAGGATATAAGCTGGGCGTGGTGGCTCACACCTCTAATCCCAGCACTTTGGGAGGCAGAGTTTGAGACCAGCCTGGGCAACATGGTGAAACCCTGTCTCTACTAAAAATACAAAAATTAGCCAGGTGTGGTGGTGCGCACCTATAATCCCAGCTACTTGGAATGTTGAGGCAAGAGAATCTCTTGAATCTGGGAGGCAGAGGTTGCAGTGAGCTGAGACTGCACCATTGCACTCTAGCCTGGGCAACAAGAGTGAAACTCCGTCTCAAAACAACAACAACAACAACATAAAAAAATTAGATGAGGATATAGTCCTTACCTCATAGTGTGTTGTGAAAATTAAGAAGTTAATCTATATAAAGGATTTAGATTTATGCCTGGTACACTGTAAGTACTTACCATATGTTAGCTATTATTAATATTATTATTTTTAAAAGAACTTTGAATTTTACCCTTGAGATGACAACCATAAAAACGTTTTAAGCAGGTAAGTGACATCAGATTTAATTTTCAGATCAATGACACCGGTAGTGAGTGGAGGGTAGACTGAAGGGGGTTGAACTTGATGGCAAAGAGCCAAGTAGGAGGCTATTTACTATTCATGGGAGAGATTTGAGGGGCTGCACTAAGTATAGAAAGGGATGGATTGAAGAGCTATATGTGAGGCAGAATCACCAGCACTTGGTAAGGGGGAGGGACAGGGAACAACTCTACATGCCTCCCTAAGTTTCATTCACAGGCAAATAGAGAACACAGTGGAAGGAATCACTTTCGAGGAAAAGTTAAAGGTCAGTTTTGACTTCTGTTGAGTGGAAGATCTAAAGGACATCAAAGAGGATAATTCTAGAAGGTTTGAGGCTCAGAGGAGACAAATGAGCTGGAGAAACAGACCTGGCCACTGGCCCCCTGATGGCTCAAGTAGATGCTGTCAAAACTGGAGAAAAGAAAGTGCCTGGCACATGCTGGGTACTCACTAAGTGTATGCTAAATTCACACTTACTGGGTAGTTTGTATGGTATATATAGCTAATTTTTAGAGAGGATAAATAGCCACCTCTCAGCTCTTTTAGTTTTTCTTTCAGAATAGACTTTTTTGAGTCAATTTGGCTCTTCATCAATTCTTCGTGATTGTGAGTCCAACTCCAAGGGGAATTTCCTGCAATGTCAATCATGCCTGGTGTTAATTTGGTGCTATTTTTGTTTTATCACAGACATTTAAATCTCATCCCCTGTTGTAGCTGGGGCTTCATTTGGCCAATGAGAAGGATGTTCTGGCTCTGAAAGCTTAGCTGTCTGCTTATTACCTATTCCCACTTTATGAACTGTCCCAAGTTGTGTCTACAGCCAACAATAAACTTGACTTGGTTAAGCGTTCCAGAAAATGAGGGGCATCAGAGTTGCATGCCTCTTAGAACTTACGAAAGCAGCCCAACCAAATAAACCTCAAAGTTGTTTTGCCAGGGATAGAGGTCTTTGTCCTCCAAGCAGTGGGACATCTGGATGTCTGCATGAAGCTTCCTTGGTTTGTTTCATAAATAAATGCCACCCCTAAGTGTCACTAGTCTGGGATGAAATGTCAAAGAACTGGGAGACCCCAACATGGCTGGATAATCACCAGGTCATCATTCACCACTACACTACTTCTAATTCTGTCCTCCCCAGCTAGAAACTGTCATTCTCTTGGAAGACGGCGACTATGACATATCTCATTTGAGGAAGCTGAGAGAGGGCACGTACACTCCCTGGAATAGGGAGAATCAATAGAAGGAACTAGAACTGTGATTTATTTCCTAATAAATGTGTGACTGGGAAAGAAGCCCGGGAGGATGCTCATCCTACTAAAACAGTCCCGTTCAGTTTAAGTTAAATACATTTTATTTATTCAAAAAATAATTTTTAACATTTCCAAAATGTTTTAAAAACCAATGTTTTGTTTTTCTGCAGGTTCATGAGTTTTGGTAAAATATAGATTATCAATCCTAGTTCTATATTTATGGCATAGGAGATGAGATTTTTATTAAATAATCACAGCAAAATATTTATTACAATAGAACAATTTGGATGTCACAATGAAAAGAGTCAGTGGGATTTTCCTCTATTTTTTTGTTTTTTTGAGACGAAGTCTCCCTCTGTTGCCCAGGCTGGAGTGCAGCAGCGAGATCTCGGCTCACTGCAACCTCTGCCTCCAGGGTTCAAGCGATTCTCCTGCCTCAGCCTCTTGAGTAGCTGGGATTGCAGGTGCCCACCACCACACCCAGCTAATTTTTGTATTTTTAGTACAGACTGGGTTTCACCATGTTGGTCAGGCTGGTCTCGAACTCCTGACCTCGTGATCCTCCCACCTCGGCCTCCCCGAGTGCTGGGATTACAGGCGTGAGCCACTGCGCCTGGCCAATTTTCCTCTATTTTATGTGACAGAGATAGAGAATTTGGAGGCAGAATACAACAGGACAAAGGATATTCACATTAACTTTTCAATCTTTGAGGGACAAGAGATATTAATCTTTTGTAAGCACTGTTCAAAAATTCGATTTTGCTTACTGTGCAAACTCCTAACATGATTATCTAAATTAAAAAAAAAACCAAACCATATTTTACTCATGTGTGAATAACAGAAGCTAGTATTTTTCCCTTCAACTATTTCCCTACACAGTGTCAGACTTTTTTGAGTTTATTTGAAATGTATTCATGGAGAACATTCAATATAGGAATCTTAATCAGAATGGGATATAATGGGAGGTGAGGTCACCAAGATGGCAAAGTAGGAGACACCAGCCTTTATTCCCCCCCAACTAAAAAACAAATACAGACAGCTATTCACAAACCCAAATAGCCCAGAGAGAGCTCCAGGGCCCATTGAAGAATCTGCAGCAACACAATGGAGCAAAAGAAACGAAGAATATCTACATAGGACAGGATCACCTGTGAGGTCTACATACCTGAGGCACAAGGAGATAGCTAGGAACAAAGAAGAAAGGCAGATGCTATGGGTATCGGCCATGCAGCAGGAACTACCATAGTTTCCAGAGGCCTGCTCCCTAGAGGACACTGGCATCACTTGCCACTGAGGTAAACAACAGCCCTTCTGCTGGGGAACCCCAGAGAGGGAGATGCATCTGAACATTCACCACCATCCAAGAAGCAGCTACTCTTGAATTACTTTGGGCAAAGCTCTGCCAATTCTCCCATGGCCCAGTGAGCCCTGATCCTGAAGCCACAGTTGTTCTGCTAGTGTCCACACTGCAGCCCCAGGCTCTGTGGCTGCACTGGGCCTGCCCCGACACTAGAACCATTGCTATAGTTCGTTCATGCTCCAGGCCTCAGAGCCACGCCTTTATTGTGCATGCCCCATCTCCAGGCCCTGGATCAGCTGCAACAGAGAGCTAGAACCTACCCCAACTCAGGAGCTGCTCTAACTCTACGCATGCTTCTGCTCCTTTCCTTGGCTCTAAAAGCTACTTCACAAGCATCTGGGCCTCACATACTGCTACCAACATGGCAGCAGAGGTACCTATGTCCCAAGCACCAGCTCAGCTGCCATAGAGACCTAGGCACCACTCTGTCCCTAGAGCTGCATTAACTCTGAGCACATCTGTGCTCCCATTCTTGGCTACTTCAGCTGTCTCACAAACATTTGGTACCTCGCATTCTGTTATCAATACAGTAGCGAAATATCTGTGCCCTAAGTCCTGGGGTTTTTAAACTGTCCTAGATCCTGTAGCCATAGTCTCTTCCACTCATGCTTGTGCTTCAGTCCTCAGCTCCACAGCCACTCTACAAGTGCCACTGCCGCTGCAAGTGAGCCTATGAGTCAGAACCAGTGCCAAGGGGCATTCAACTTCTGCAATGAGAGAAAAATCAGGATGACCTTGGCAGCCATACCCAAAGACCCCAACATGCCTCACTGCCACTATAGATATCTACAGCATTAGCTACTGAGGAGCACTGGAATCTTTGCCAACACTGACCTTGGTGGGCTGATCTGCACAGGGAATATATAGCTGGTATCCTCAGTAGTCCCAGAACTGCTATATCCCACCAAGCAAGTACCCTCACACCTTCCTTCCCCCATAGAGGAAGCTGAAACCAGCCTGTAAAGTCCGCAAGAGGTGACTGGTCCACAAAATGCACAGGCATTAATGTAAGTCAATAAGAAACTGAAAAATGAAGAGGACATAATACCACTAGAAGATCACAATAATCTCCCAGTAGTAGACCTGGATAAATAATTCTAAATAATTGTTTTACAGAAGCTCAGTTAACTTCAATCAAACACAGAGAAATAATTGAAATAACATTTACAATGACCAAGTGGGATTTATCCCTGGGATGCAAGGATGATTCAACATACACAAATCAGTAAATGTGATACTCCACATTAACAGAATGAAGGACAAAAACCATATAATCATCTCAATAGATGTGAAAAAGGCATTTGACAAAATTCAATGTAAAAAGCTTCAACAAATTACATGAGGATTGTACCTCAACACAATAAAGGCCATACATGACAAGTCCACAGCTAACATTATACTCAATGATGAAAAGTTGAAAGCTCTTCCACTACAATTAAGAACAAGACAAGGATGCCCACTCTCCCCACTTCTATTCAACATACTACTGGAAGTTTTAGCCAGAGCAACTAGACAAGAGAAAGAAAGAAAAGACATCCAAATCAGAAAAGAAGTAAACTGTCTCTGCAGATGACATAATCTTATATATTCAAAACCCTAAAGAGACTCTATTAAAAAGCTGTTAGAACTAATAAACAAATCTAATAAAGTTGCAGGAAAATCAACATAGAAAAATCAGTAGTGTTTCTATATGCTAACGGTGGTCTATCTGTAAAACAAACTAAGAAAACAATCCGATTTACAATAGCTAAGCAAAACAATAAAATATTTAGGAGGTGAAAAAATCTACATGCTGAAAACTATAAAACACTGATGAAATAAATTGAAGAATACACAAAATAAATGGAAAGATACCCTGTGATCATGGATTCAAAGAACTAATATTATTAAAATATCCATATTATAAAAGCAAACTACAGATTCAATATAATCTCTATCTAAATTCCAAGGACATTTTTCCCAGAAATAAAAAAATCCATCCTAAAATTCATATGGATCCACAAAAAACCTTGAATAGCTAAAGCAATCTTGAGCAAAAAGAACGAAGCTGGAGGCATCACACTACCTGATTTCAAAATCTACTACTAAGCTATAGTAATCAAAACAGTATGGTACTCACATAAAAACAGACACATAGACCAAAAGAACAGAACAGAGAGGCCAGAAATAATCCACGCATTTATGGTCAATTGATTTTCAAGGTAGATGCTGAGAACACATGAGGGAAAACACAGTCTCTTCAATAAATGGAAAACTAGATATCCATATGCAAAAGAATGAAACTAGACCTTCATCTCACACCATATATAAAAATCAACTCAAAATGGATTAAAAACTTACGTGAAGTCCTAAAACTGTAACACTTCTAAAAGAAAAAATTCCATGATATTGGTTTTGGATGTAACAACCCCAAAAGAACAGGCAACAAAAATAAAAATAGACTAATGGAATTATATCAAACTAAGAAGCTTCCGTAAGCAAAGGAAACAATTAACAAAGTAGACAATCTATGGAATGGGAGGCTACATCTGCAAACCATACATCTGGTAAGGGCTAATATCTGTAACATAGAAGGAACTCAAACAAATCATAGTAAGGAAACAACCTGATTAAATTGGGCAAAGGACCTGAATAGATATTTCTCAAAAGAAGACATACAACTAGCCAACAGTTATATGAAGAAATGCTCAACATCATTAATTATCAGAGAAATGCAAATTAAACCACAAGATACCCTTCCCACCTGTTGGTGGGAATGCAAAATGGTGCAGCCATTATGGGAAAACAGTACAGAGGTTCCTCAGAATATTAAAAATAGAACTATCATCTGATCTAGCAATCTCATTACTAGGTATATATCCAAAGGACATAAAATCTGTATATCGAAGAGGTATCTACACTCCTGTTCATTGCAGCAGTATTCACGATAGTCAAGATATGGAATCAAGCTAAGTGTCCATCAACAGATGAATGGGTAAAGAAAATATGGTATATATACATGATGGTATTAATACTATGCACCCTTAAATAATAAAAAAATCCTGTCACTTGCAACAACATGGAGAATATTATGTTAAATGAAATAAGCCAGGCACAGAAAGACAAACACTGCATGATATTACTTACATGTGGAGTGTAAACGAGTAAACAGAGAGTAAAATGGTGGTTACCAGAAGGTGAGGATTGGGGGGAGTGGGCTGATTTTGGTCAAAAGACACAAAACTTCTGTTAGGAACAATAGTTTTAAGAGATCTATTATACAACATGGTGACTACAATTTATAATATATTACATATATGAAAATTGCTGAGAACAAATTTTAAGTGTTCTCAGCACAAAAACAAGTAGGTGACGTAATACATGTCCAAATAGCCAGATTTAGCCATCCCACAATGTATACATATATCAAAACATCATATTGTACAAGATACATACAATATTTACTTGTAAACGCTGGCCCCGGAGCACCCTATGTCGCAGTATCTGTCTTTGATTCCTGCCCCATCACGTTATTTATCGCACCTACGTTCAATATTATTACTCAGCATGATTCGTTAAAGCGTGTTAATTAATTAATGCTTGTAGGACATAACAATAGCAGCAAAATACCCACGTAACTGCTTTCCACACCAACATCATAACAAAAAACTTCCGCCAAATCAATTAAAAAAATAGGGTGCAATCTTTTTTTTTTAAGAGATGGGGTCTCGTTCTGTCATCCAGCGGGGAGTGCAGTGGTGCAATCATAGCTCACTGCAGCCTTGAACTCCTGGGCTCAAGGAATCCTCCTGCTTCAGCTGAATAATCTTAAAGAACAATAAGATATTTCGTGAATAAGTCTAGCTAAGTTAAAGGTAAGAATCAACATGACTGCTGAAGAGCCCACTCAATAAGCTGACAATTGTTAAGTAACTACTATAGCATGTGGTACATAAATGTTAGTTCCCTGTCCTCCCCTTTTATCCAAAAAACTCACCTTCAGAGTTGGAGAAGATCCAACATAAATGGGCGGAGGATTTCCTTGCCAGCCCTCAAGACGGTAGATATGTCCAACACGAGAACAAGGAACAAATAATAATTTGCCACCACACTGCCATATCTATGAAGGAAAAACACGTTGTGAAAGTTGTTTCAAATACAAACATAAACCATAACTGAAAATTTATCTTGTAAGTGTAAATCTAAAATCTAAATTATATACAGTGTCCACACAGAATTCTTAAACTAAACAAATCCTAAAATAATTCGCTTTTAAAAGCTCATGTAACAACCAAGAAGGCAACAGGGAATACAGTATTAATAATAAACTGCTACTAAGGGGCCTCTTACTGTGTACTCATAGCCCCTAGCAACTTTCTCCCAATATAACCTTGCAAAGTCATGTGGATTCTTTATTCCTAACTCATTAATCATTTCCATTGCTAATATATTTCCTACTTGGGTGATTATTATAATAAACTCCTAACTGGCTTCTTCACCTTCAGCTTCTCTCTACTCAACTATCCTTATTTATAGCAAGAGATTATTATAGCTGAAGGGCAGCTTTGGGTCATGTTATTCCCTTGCTTAATATCTTTGATCGTTCTCCACTGCTTATCAAATTAAATAAAAATCTCTTAACTCAGCTTTAAAGGCTCTCTTCAATATGGCCCTAATACACCTTCCCATTTTATCTTCTTAGATGTCTTCCTTATTCATGTTGCTTGATTCTGCCAAAGTGTGCTCCTTGCTGTTCTGTGAATATGTTCCTTGTGTTCTCTTCTTTGTACTTTTCCCCAGGCTACTTGCTTAGAAGTCCCCCTCCCATCCCTTATCTGTGCTTACTAACATCATACCCATCTTCCTACTTCTGCCGCAAATTCTGCATCTAGCATAACGCTCGCTCTTTCTTTTTTTTTTTTGAGACGGAGTCTCGCTCTGTCCCCCAGGCTGGAGTGCAGTGGTGCGATCTCGGCTCACTACAATCTCCGCCTCCCAGATTCAAGCAATTCCCCTGCCTCAGCCTCCCGAGTATCTGGGAATACAGGTGTGCACCACCACACCTGGCTAATTTTTTGTATTTTAGTAGAGATGGGGTTTCACCATGTTGGCTAGGATGGTCTTGATCTCTTGACCTCGTGATCCGCCCATGTTGGCCTCCCAAAGTGCTGGGTTTATAGGCATGAGCCACCGCGCCTGGCCGACGCTGTTTTTTAAGCACACCAACTGAATGCCATTCTGCCTTCTTGTATTATGAATTTAAGTATAATTCTAATATCTTCTTATCAAGTTCCTTGAGAGCAACAACTGGTTTACTCCTCTTCTATCCCTCACAGTGCTACGCACAGGACATTTAAGACAAGAGGTAATGAATACCTGTTTAACTCAAACTCTGATATAGTTCTCTCTCTCTTTCTTTTGGAAAATGGGGGTAGGAATAGGGGTTGAGGTGGGGGCTGGAGCATGGAAGATAGTATTGCTCCCAGACTGCTTTAACAACAGGGTAGGTGCTGCAGGAAGACAGCGCCAAAGTCAGCCTGAGGATGCAGTCATTGTGGGGCTCTGCTTCTTTCTTGAATCATGTCCTACAGTGATAAAGGGTGACTGTGTCAGTGGGTGGTCAACTGTGGCCCTAACGCATGCAGATTCTTCCAAGGGCTTCTATAATAAAAAGCTCCAATATATAGAAAGTTGGGGTGTGGGGGTAGATATTTTCATTTCTAAAGCTTGCTAGCCACAATTTTGAGCTGAGCCCTGTAAATATATGGTAAGTTTGGAGCTTGCATTTTGCCTTATTTTTTCCTCAAAGGCATCCATTTTCATTAAATCATTCTATACAATTTGGAGAAATGCATGATATAATTGTGGGCTTTTTTCCCCCACAAAAAACTAGCTTTATCTGAAAGCCACAGAAGTTAGTAACGACTTGGAGAATTCCATCTGTTGAAATAAAATGTTACCTTGTATGAGATCTCAAAGTTTTCACCACCCCAAATCTGGAGACCTGGATCATAGAGACCCAATTCAAAGAAGAACTCTCGTTCAATGGCAAATAATCCCCCAGCCATGGCTGGGGACCTAAGAAAAAGAAACACTGCAATAACCATTACAGACAAACCCCCAATAACCCTTCACCAATAGGCAAGAAGCCTTGTAGAATACAGCCTGAAAATGCATAGAAGAGACAAAACTGATGGCCAAACATTAAGAAATTATAAAGCCTTTACAAAAAAAGAAAAAAATCTGTTCATAATTCCCTAACGAATTTACCACAATTTCTAACTGAAACTATAGTTCATTACAAAATAGAGCATTGTTTGAGTTCACCATTAGAGGGCGCCTTGGTACCTCTGTGGATTTAAAAATTAAGCCTTAGTTTTAGTTAAAATAGAATTTTCTCTTTCACTCTTAAAAACACTGAGCCATACAGCCGTGGTCTGCTAACTGCTCCTGCATTGATTTATGAGTCATTCTTGGGTGAACAAAACCATACACCATGGAAGTAGTCTGTCATTTTTTAATTTTATAGCTCAGGGGCTCGCCAAATAACAGTGTAAATCATTGTAGAACAACCACAGTTCATTCAGAGTTTGCAAATGTAGCACAGAAATGACACAGGAGAATTAGATATAGATATTTACTGTGCCAGGAGGTAGGAATGCAAAAGGGTGACCTGTGTATCTGTGGGGCTTCTTGAGTGGATCTTAAATTGGACACTTTTTAGGTCCAAGAGAAAAAAGATTTGGTAGCTTCTTAGGGACAAGTCACTCCCACCATTGGGAGAAATTACAGCAGAATTTATCTTGCTCCCTGCTCCCCTCCCCTGAACAATTAATTACTAATCCATCATGATTCTTAAATTTTAGGGTATTCAGTATTATTAGGGTAACTTCATCATCATACATAATATTCAATCTACTCAAATAGGTTCAATGGAATCTATTTCAAGGTTCCATTGATTCTACCTTGAAAAAAAAATCTTTTTTTTTGAGACATAGTCTCACTCTATGGCCCAGCCTGGAGTACAGTGGCATGATTGCGGCTCACTGCAGTCTTGACCTTCTAGGCTCAAGCAGTCCTCCCACCTCAGCCTCCTGAGTAGCTGGGACTACAAGCGCACACCAACACATCCAGCTACCTTTTTATGTATTTTGTAGAGATGGGGTTTCGCCATGTTGCTCAGACTGGTCTAGAACTCCTGGGCTCAAAAGTTCCACCTGCCTAGGCCTCCCTAAGTGCTAGGATTATAGGCATGAGCCACCGCACCCAGCCTTGAAAATACATCTTGAATCTGCTGACTTATTTCCAACTTCACTGCCACCAGCCTAGACCAGGCCAACACTGCTTGGACTTTCCAATATCTCCCGAGCTTGTGTCCTTTATTGTCTTCTGCCCCCTGCTCAAGGCTAATCACACAGGGGCCAGAGCAGACTCCTCCACATGCGCCTGCATGATACCAGCCTCTCTCGGCTCTCTGGGCTCACCATGGTCTCTCTTCCTGTTGAGTCCTTCACGGCTCTGCTCCCACCGGGAACGTGCCAGCCTCCTTTCTGTCTTAAGGCCTTCATTCATGTTATTCACGATCCTGAAGTGTTCCTTCTCCTTTTCCACAGAATTGGTCCCTCATCCTTCAGGTCTCAGCCTAAATGACACTTTGTCAGAAGGGCCTTTCCTGATCTCCCAAGCTGGATTAGGTTCATCTTTCCATAAACTCATGTACTCTGTGATTTTTCTTCATACTACTTATCACAGCTGCTGTTCCAGAGTTTTGTTTGTTTTGTGAGACAGGGTCTCACTCTGTTGCCCAGGCTGCAGTACAGTGGCACAATCATTGTTCACTGAAGCCTTGAACTCCTGGGCTCAAGCAATCCCTCTGCCTCAGTCTCCTGAGTTGCTGGGACTACAGGCACGTGCCACCACACCAGGCTAATTTTAGGGTTATTTATGTAGTTATCTGTTTAATTTCTGTCTGACTCACAGTATTTTAAATTCAATGAGGAAACATATCTTTAAAAATGTATCCCCAGGAAACAGTGCTTGGCATACAGTAAGCACTCAATAAATGTTTGTTGAGTGGATAATGAATCAAGAAATATTTTCAATACTAAAAGAAAATAGCATCAGAAAAAAGGTGTTCTCTCATGCTTTTTCTTCTTAAAATATGCTGCCTAACACAGTAACAACACTATTACATTTTAGGTGATATTTTCATGTCACCTTTATTTAACTGTCATTTAAGATTATTCTGTTATAGCTGTGTCTTTTTTTGTTTTTGTTTTTGAGACCAAGTCTTACTCTGTTGCCCAGGCTGGAGTGCAATGGCGTGATCCTGACTCACTGTAACCTCCACCTCCCAGGTTCAAGCGATTCTCCTGCCTCAGCCTCCCAAGTAGCTGGGATTACAGGCACACACCACCACGCCCAGCTAATTTTGTATATTTAGTAGAAATGGGGTTTCACCATGTTAGCAAGGCTGATCTCGAACTCCTGACCTCTGGTGATCCGCCTGCCTCGGCCTCCCAAAGTGCTGGGATTACAGGTGTGAGCCACCTTGCCTGGCAGCTGGGTTTTTTTTTCTTCAAATATATTCCCATTCATCTCAGTATATACTTGAAAATGCATCTTAACATGGTCACCAGTGAGTTAATTAACAGATAACCTCCCTTTAATTTTTCTAGGTCACTTTAAAAATTTTCTTTACTGGCCTATGGAATTAACAGAAATATAAATTTGCTCAGCACCCTTTATTTTTTTTCTCCCACAGTTATTTGTTAAGTTAAGCACGTAAGCAGTTGATTCCTGGACTATTCTGAATAAGAAATTTACCAAAAAAAATTTGGTAAATGTCCAATTAAGCTACTATGATTAATTAAGTGCTATAACTTCTTTATGTTTGCCATTCAGTATCTTGATATCATGACATGCCCAAATCCCACAGCGTTTCCATAACATTGGAAGCACCTTCCCAAAACAGAGTTCTAACATTATCAGCAGTGTAACAGGGAGAGAGAGACCAAAAGCAGAACCATAGGATCAGAAAAATAAGATTAGACACATTCAGGAGAAGGCTATACTAACACTTGAGCAAACATTTCATTTGGGGTCACTTTTTACAGAGACAGTAAAATGTTCTAATTACAAGATCAAAAGAAGAGAGTAGCATAAGTTGTTCTACTGAAAGAACCACAAGAAGGGACAAAAGCTGATTTTTGAATAGAGTTTTCTTTTAATCAATCACTTTTCTGAGAATGAAGCAATAAAGGATTCTATGTAACATTTTTTAAAGTCATGTATTGTGATTCATCAGATTTAACTAGTACAAAATTAGTATTTGAGAGTTAACATAACAGCAAAAGGGGAGAAAAACCCAGAAATCTCTTGCTAGTGCCCTTCATTGTTAACATTATACCCACGGCATGAACGTGGAAATAAAAGTCTTGGTTGGATTAAAGTAATTTATGTATTTTAAATTTATAGAATGACACTGTCATCAAAAGAATAAAATTTGATGTCTAATCCAGTAGGACAGGATAACTAAGATTTTCTTTTTTTTTCACTTGTACGTGGAACAAATGCCATATTACATTATTTTTCTTTCCCCAATGAAAGTGTGTACGTCTCAGTATTGGACATCACATTTAGGGTAAAAGCAATTACAATGGAGCAAATGGAACAGATTGAAAGCTCTGAAACAGTATAACGAAAGATGTTCTTTCAGAATCTGAGACAACATCTACAGTTTTAATAACGAATCTTTAGCTTGGCAAGAGGTTAATAGGTTAGCAGCAACTGGAGAAAAGAAAAATATGTAAGTGATTTAGTGATTACCGATACGGTTCAGTTTTTGTCTTTCTCAGTCTCTTCTCTTGAGGGGTCAGAGGCACCCGTTTCCAGAGCATACTCCAATCCCATGCTCCTCGGGCATACCCATCTTCATCACCACCCCCTTGGGGTATAATTTCATATGTGTTGCCATTTATGACATCTATAAGCGGCACAGTGCAAATGGTTCTGTATTGTGTTGATGACGGCAGCAAAGATCAAATGGAAGCGTATGTATGGACCCACACATTTATACGAGTTCATGGGGAAGAAAAAAAAAAGAACTTAGATAAACATTCAACATAAGAAAATAAAGTAATAGTCTTTACCGATAAGGTTCAGTTTTATGTTTTCTTTTGGCCTTTTCCTTGTGGCTTAGAGGAATACGTTTCCATAGTAAACTCCAGTCCCAGGCCCCTCTGGCAAAACCATCTTCATCCCCACCTTGCTGTGGTTCAATGGAATAATCATTCCCATCTATGTAATCTATTAGAGGCACAGTACATGTAGTTCTGAAACATTTACAGAAAATGAAAAAGCATTTAAGAACCCAAGACTAGTTCAGCATGCCTAACTACGTTATCTCTTTTTGTTGTTGATTTGTTTGTGCACTAGGGGACTTTAATATCTAATGGGAAATAGAGTAAATGAATGTCCCATAAAAGCCAAAAAGCCTGTTTACGTAAGGGCAGGAGAGAGGAGGCTTCCCCCTAGGCTTACAGACAAATGTCAGGGACAAAGAACTATATCACTGAGCTTAACAGAGTTTTCTCCTTTTCACTTTGGTCCTAAAGGCAACTTTCTTTTGGTAATTTTACCTTATTTATAAGATTTTCTTGCCTGTTATTTTCCCTATCACCCATGAAAAAGCTCACGTGTGCGTGTGCATGCGTGTGCGTGTGTGTGGGGTCACAGATAGTACTTGCCACATTCTTAGCGGTTCTCTCAACCCTTTGTTGCTTTCTATTTCTTGGGAACAGTTATGAAAATGTGTTTCTGTACTTTTACTTGATCTTCCTCACTCCTCTAACTGCAGAAAACAGCTTTTATTGCAAAACAAAAAAAAAAAAGGTATTGTTGCTTTAAAAAAAAAAAGCAAAAAAAATCCCTCAAAACTTGCTGAAGAACTTCAGAAGTGGTCTGAGAATTTGGATCAAAAAATCTCTTATATTTGGGCTTCACGAAAATGCTAGTACTCTATAACCAATTAGATGTCAAAGTGACATTACAAAGATTATCTGGTACCCTGCTTGTTGCAATGTTCATCTCGTCAGAAAGGATTTTAAAATCTATTTTCCTAAAATGAAAATGACAGCTTTTTATATCCAGGTCAAGCTGCTTTTCAGAAGTTTAAAAACCAAGGAAAAGGGAAAACCTACAGCGCTTAGAACTTTAATATGGAGGAAGTAAAGTCCAGAAAGATGCTTCCTTCTCTCCAGAGTGTGAACTGCAGGGTCATTGTCAGATTCGTGGAATCTGCCACTGGAATCTGGAAAACCACTTCCTCACTGCCCAGAAGCCTGCTGGTATTCACCTAGAGAAAGTTACCTGACACTTGGTCAGTTAACTGTCCTCACTTATGATTTTCACATTCCTAAATACATGGTGCAGTGTAAACTTTCCCAGGGAGGCCTTGGTCTGACAGTTTATTAGCTATCTGATTTGGGGAAAATTACTTAATTTCTCTAAGCCTCAGTATCCTCTTCAGTCAAATGGGGCTAATAATCTCTATCTTGCAGGGTTGCTGTGAGGATTAAATCAGACAGCATGTGAAAAATGTTCATGATCGGCCTTCACATTAAATCCTCTCATGATTAAATCCTCCAAAGTTCTGCCTTTGATTCATGCCATTTGCCATTTGCCACATGGACGTGTTTTATTTTCCTAATTATGGACTAGAAGCAAGGAAGGCTTTTGGAGATAGAAAACTGATGGTGCCTTATGTTGTTTTAGACATTTCTGGAAATTTAATGGTGATTGCCACAATTCCATGGAATAGTTGTCTATTTCTAAACTTTAAAGTTTCTATAGGAACCCAAAACCTTGACACAAGTAACACCTGGTCTTTACTATTGAAAGTACTAATTTAAAAGGCACAAAAATCAACAGGTATAATATCAAAGCATGGTTCCTCAAGTGTTTAGAACTCTCACCCCAGTTTAGAGGGAGCAATTCATATAACTCTTAGAGAAAGTGCCTGGAGATAGAGGGGTCTTAATAACCCAACCACAAAATGATTCTTGAGTGAGGAACCCTAGGTTTCTCCCAAATGCCAGACTGCCTACATTTAAATCAGTCCACAGTATCAGTCTAGCTCCACCCAAGGAAACAAATAGATGAGGGATAACACTAAAGCACACTCGATGCACTGAATGGAGCTGGAATCAAAGGATGAAAATATTATTTGCCCTTCTAGGACAAGGTTTACTTTCAACCAGGAAAGAAAAAAAGCAAGGTAATGTTACCTGTCCTTAGATATGGGAGCTACAAGTGGTGCATACCAGTTAACTGCCACCTCACAGTGGGCATCAAGGTATATCAAAACCTTAAAAAAAAGAGGCAGGTGAAAGAATACTCCTCATATACGTTACATCATATATTACACACAATTTAAAATTAGATGCTAATAAAAATTAGCATTATAGTCAATTCTGACACATAAGTTATCTGTTTAAGCCAGCATTCTCATTTCAATTAAAAAAACTGAAGAATGATTAAAAATGTGTATGATTTAGTTACCAAACCCAAAATGTTGACATTGTAGATATCAAATGCTTCCTACCTGTCCAAGTTTAGCCTTCTGAGCACCAATACTTCGTGCTTGAATTAAACCTTCCCTTCTTTCATTTCGAAATACCTTCACTAGGCCATTCCACAGCTTAATATATTCATCCAGTTTTTCTTTTAAGTGTTCTGTTAAGAAAAATCAACCGATATTATAAATTAGACTAATAGAAACCAATTAGTTATTATTTTTCTCAGGAAACAAGAATACAGGTGCATTGGGTAGACAGTAATTTTACATGGACCAGATTGCACGTTTTATCAAGAAGGAAGGCGAAGTATATTATTTAAGTTAATTTTGAGTTTACTATGCCTACAGAGAACTGGTTAGTCTGAGAATTATCAAACACCCTTCTAAACAATGATTATTCGAATTGACAGTTAAGGTTTTAAGACATATTAAAATTTTTGTTCCTGTTCACATGTTAATGTCAAATCTGAACGCTTTCAGGAACAACATTTTGTTTGCTGTTGACAGAAGCAATGGTTAGGGTTTCTGAAGATGCACTGCCTACTAACAATACTATACAATTTCACTGGAATCCACACAGGGTATAGGTTATTTAACATTTGTTTCTGGGACATCTTTCCCCAACCACAATCAGTGTTGAAAGCTGTAACCTTGGTGTGATGAATATGGTTCCCACCAAGTTGGCAAATAAGAAAAAAATCTCATTTTCTCTTTATCTTAAGCATCAAGTGTATAATTATACATTATAAATATAATTCTAATTATACATACATATATGTATATATGTGTTTGTAATTTAGTAGAGGAAGTTTTGTGTTATAAAAACCAGACACATTTGGCAAAGTTTCCATCTTTGGCTTCCCATTACAAGAGAACAGCTTTTGTTTGTATCACTATGAGCCCATGAAATTAGCTCACCACGGTCAGAATGAGCTGCAGATCATTTAAAAGATGCTTTTTGAGGACACACAAATTGTTTTAAAATTGTTTAAAAATTTGGCCCATGAATATGCAATCACAGGAAAATTGCTGTATTTAGAGATGAGTTAGTGGCTAAATGGGCAAATCAGACTGTATACTTAATATTTTACTCATTTTAGGGCATTTATTATTAGTAAGATACACGTGGGTATCTGGAATTGAGAAAAAAAACTTTCTATTTTGGTACCCAGTTTTAATAAGTATTATAAATAAAATTCTCGTGCTTAATCATGTTTTTTCCCCTCAGAAAACCTGAGTAATTTTCCCTTCAACTTAAAAAAAAAAAAGCCTTTATCCTCTTTTTTTTAAAGTTCAGTGCAGTCCTAAATTATTTTTTTAAAGCCTTTTTGAATTCCATTAGGAGGATTTTTTGCATATACAAGTTAAACACATCTTAAGTTTTTATGGACAGAAATGAATTGATGGCCTATGTTTCAAGTTTAGATTCTTGGTTACCATGGACCAAAGGGGGAAATGGTGCATCCAATACCTTCTGGCTTCCTTGTATTTCACACTGTGGTACACTGTGTTAAGGGCTCAAAATATTCACTGCCCTTCCTTGGATGAAAATTATCCTCCCTAACCCACTGACTGCAGGTTAGGACATGTGTGACCTGCCTTGGTCAACAAGATGCGGGTGGAAATGACATCAGTCACGCGCACAGAAGCATTAAGAGGCCGCTTGTGTATGTCTTCTTTCCCACTGCCCCTCTGCAGGCAGTGTCTGAGCTAAGGCTGCTCTGCACGCCTGGGTCCTGTGGTGAGGATGGGGTGCAGAGCTAGGCTGACCCACAAGGACCGTGTAGTTTGAGCAAAAGCTAACCCTTTGTTGGGCGAGCCACTGAGAGTGTGGGTTTGCTTTTACTTCGGCCCAACTCAGCCGCAGTTAGCTGATGCACACGTATGTGAGGAATTTGCTCCAGTTAAAAGCTCCAAACCTTTATAGAGGATACTGTGATGCCCAGAAACCCAAGTGCTATTATTACGAGTTAGCTCCTTTTATATGCATTTAGTCTTTAAAAGAAAAATCTTTATCTTAAAAGTTTTACTTTCTGAATATATTAGGGAAAGTACACACCAAATTATCACTCAAGTCTGATTAACCAAACAGTATATAATTTTACTAAGGATAGGACTGAGATTTTCAGGTAGTTTTGAAATTGAAAAAACTAATTAAAGCTGTACTTTCATTCAAGGGTAGCCCAAACTTCTCTGCCTACTCTAAACTCAAGGGACCTGCATGATTGTCTTCATTAGAGATTTGTAAAAGAAGTAAAGATAAAAAAAAGACAACAGTAAAAAAATACAGAATACTCTGAGGTCCGAAATTGTGTTCTTTTCTTTGGCAAAGCAGTTATTTTAGGATGCTAAATACCTTTTGGTGTATCTTCACTTTTTTTTAGGATATGATAAACTTTTACTGGTATTAATAATATAGAGGTTCTTAAAATTAGTAAAATTGGGCGATTTTGAAAAGTTATTTTATACATTTAGATTTTTGTTCATCTCAATTATTATTGTACCAACAATATCATTTATCTTGAGATAGAAATAGTATTTTAATGAAAACATTACTGTCATAGAAATTTGCAACAAAGATGGACATAAACAAAATGGACATACATAAAATGTTGTGCCTAAAAGCTTTTAGATTTGACATTAACATGAGAACTGAAGAAAAGTTTTAAAGTATCTTAAAGCCTCTACTCTAAAGGCATTTGATATGACTAAAAATTTGAAAGCTATACATTCTCTAGGATACTTAAAAATGATTAGTTAATAAAAGGATCAGCTGCACAGAGATGAAAGGAAAAATAGGCCATATTTCTATTTATTTGTGCTAACATATGTGTACAGTTTCAAGATTCTAATCATGTCCTTGCAAAACCAGCAAAGGTTTATCCAGACTGCAAGAATTCTCAATTAAATTTTGGAGGAAGCTTTTTTATAAAGCCATTTTGAACGATATTTTCATGCTACCTATGTTTATCTTCGCTTCTAACATTATAATCAGTGGTATACTTTTACTGAATTTTTGTGTACAACCAAATTTTTGTGTACTACTTGTATATCTCTGAGCGTGTAAAATGGACATAATGGTATCCACTGAAAGGATTACTGTTAGTATTAAACAAAATAACTCACATACAATGCTTGGCACAGTGTCAACTTGTTGATAACAGATGCTATCAATAGATGCTATTAATTTTTTAAAGCTAATTATTTTGAAATCACATTTTTGCAATTATTCATGCTTAACTTATTTTATAGACAAAATGTGAGTTTTACAGCCATTACCTTTATTACTGAAATCGTCAATTAACACAATTTCTGCTAAATATTTCCTTGGAGTCCTTTTAATTACACTGTGGACTGTTCTCATGAGGGTTGACCATCCTTCATTATGGAAGACAATGACAACGCTCGAAGTGAGCAAGTTTTCATCATAATGCCAATACTTGCATCTGTAAAGAGAAAATTTCATCATATTTATTTACAGGTAATCTATACTGCTTGGCTCCAAGCTGACTATATTTTCTGATTGGATTACATATTATCGACTTAACTACGGTAAGTGAATGAAATATAGCCTTCAAAATTTAACAGAAACGCAAGATAAAAGAGAGAAGCTGTTATGAGATAAAGTTACTCCTAGGTAAAGCTACTGCATAACCAATACTTATTCTGTAATAAAAAGACTTAATTTGTGAATTTATGCTGAGGACGCTTAAGATAGTATTTACAGCTATCAGGTGGTTGGCTTTTTTTTTTTTTCATGACCTGGACCTTAGTTTATTTTCCTTTTGGAAATGAGCTTTTGGCACAAGAGATTTATTTCACTTGCTAAATAAACCATTATATTACTGCGTTTGAAAGCTAAACACACTATATTACTATGTTTTACTAAAATATTCAGAAAAATATTAAACACGTTGACCTGAGGCATATAGCAAGCATTCAGAAATTTACTGTGGAATGAACAAAGTGATAATATTGTTTAGAGCTTTTAAATTAGCTAAAGAGCTTAGTTGTTCTACACAACTATTTGAAACAACTGTAGCAGGAGTACAGTTTCCAGAAGCCTCTTCCTAAATAGAAGAAACCCCAAACAGGGACTGGTAAAGACTCATTTTGATTCTGAAAGAGTACTTTGCAGTGTAACCCAAAGTTGGGAGGGACCAAACACTCTTTCAGGATAAGTTCAAAAACACAGTAGTAGGGAAAAGCAGATCTTATAGGAAGATGTAATGTTTCTGGAGAGAAACTGAAGCAGGCAGAGCAAGGTATGCCTAATTTTAGATGGGTGAGGATAATAATCCCCCCAAACAAACTATAACCCAGATGGGGACTCGGGCAACATTGTTTTTCTTCTGACTCTAACTACTGGGCTTAAAACAGCAGAACTGGGTGAGAAAGACAGCAATTTTGATTTACAACAGACACCAGAATTGGTGAAAATATGTAAAACATGAAAGGAAATTTGGGACTTGCTTCTAAGGCAGAAGATAGCAACTTGGGGAAAAGGGCAAGATAGAAACTTTGAATGGGAGACAGGACTGAGTTAGAAACATCAAGGGGCTGAAGGAGGGAGGAAAAGGGTGGGGTGAAGGTGACAGAAGGTGGTGAGGGGCCCCTTTGCTGTCCTAGGGACCTCCATTTGGGGAACATCTGCAGGCCTTGCGTTCTTACAGAGGACAGGGGACAACAGAGCTGGAATAGAGCATAATTTTGTGTTGTGTGTTGTATAATGTTTCCATCTCCTTTCACCAATGTATAGTTTAGAAATAATAATTCAAAAAATGTAAACCAGGTTGTGTGCCAGAATAACTCTATTGGTATGTATTTTTCTTACTTATATTCTTTGTCTTAAGAATTACAAAGTAATGCATAGTTTCTTGTACAAAATTCAAACAACATAGAAGTTTATGACATAAAGGTGAAAGTTCCCTCCCTGCCTCTCTTCAGCAGGTTTTGTCACATTCAATCCTCTTGTTCCCTCCAGATTTTCCACCTCTCCCTAAAAGAGCTTCTACTTCCCTTTTCTGAGGAGGAGAGATATCCCCTAGTAGATGTCAAATCTCATCTCCTAGAGGAAATCATTGTTAATAGTTGGCTGTATATAGTTTTTAAGATTTTGTCTACTCATGTAGACATGTCTGGTATGTATATAGAATACATGTTCAGATGAGTACGTATAGACTTTTCTCCCATGTGAGCATGTATAAGACTTACATAATTCTTTTAATAAGAATGAAAACATTATAATAATGTTTCAATACATTATTGAATATTCCATAGTATGGCTGTTCCATAGTATGGCTGTTCCATAGTATGGCTGTTCCATAGTCTACTGAATTACTTCCTTATTGATGGGCATTTCTGGTGATTTCATAATAATGTTTCAATAATCATCCTTTTGTATATACCTCTATGCCCTTGCATAGAAATCTTTCCTACAAAATTTTCAAGACTGTAAGCTCATTAAAGACAGGAGCCTCAGCTATTTTGCTCACTACCATATTCCCAGCATATAACACATAACAGCGGCTCCATAGTTCTTTCCCGAATTGCTTTGGGGATAATATTTTTGAAATGCCTCTTATATTTTGTTCTCAGTAATGTCTATTCTCCACCCCACAATCTTTCTACTTTGAGATACCCTCTAGAACTGAGGGAGAAGGAAAGGAAAAATCAGTTGGGGCAAACTCAGACTGCAGAAATGGTCTGCCTGAAAAGTCACAGCAACAGGTAAAATTAAAACAACCTGGGAAAAAAAAAAAAAAACTCAGGCTACACCTGCACACAGATAAGCAGACATGGTCCAGTACAGAAGCCCTTTGTTCTTTCCATAATTAGTGAGCTCTCAGGAAAAAGTTTCCTCCCCTTTTCAGGCATATACATGGTGGGCTCCATGGAAACTGGCACAGGGAGGATGGGGGCTTACCTAAAACAAACCCACAGTTAAACAAGAGAAGCAGCACTTTGTGCTTGCCTAGAGGCATACCCACAGCTGCATAAGATAAGGGGAATTGCACAGACAGCTTTACTGATAAGAGAAGTTGCTCAAACTGCTACAGAGATGAGAAGAGTTTCTTACAAAAGCTTTTGGATTTAGCTGTAACTCGGCAATCCACTTGGACTCCCCTCTCTGCTGTGGAGCATTTCTTCTCTCTCTTATTAAACTTTTGCTCCACCCCTACCCTTGTGTCCATGCTCAATTTTCTTGGACGCAGGACAAAGAAACCAGGTACTAGTTTAGAGAACAAGAAACTGCTACATTACGGTGCATTGGCAAAACTACAACATATTTAGGTGCAGGAAGAAGGGATCATCAGAAGGGTGAGTAAGAGCAGACCTTAACCCTTTTACTTTCATTTCTGAGGTTTCTTGTCTATTCCAATCCAGTTTCCTTTCACAAAGGGCCCAGACATTGCATGGGATTGGAAGGAGGTCCTAGGGCAACTGAAGGTTTCTGGCTGGGGCTACCCCTCAGTATTATCTCCAGTCCCCGACAGCCGTCAGGGTGCTGGCACAAGGACCTCCAGTCTTTTCCTACTGCATTTTCCTTCTTTCTTTTCATGGCTATCATGCCTCTTATCCCTTCTTTCTATGCAATGTTACAGGTGTTTTTGCAGCCTAGAGATAGAGTCTTGCTGGGTAGAGTCAGTCCTGATTACTAAGACACCAACTGACAAACACAACAACTCTTTGAGTTACATTCCTGATTACTAAGACAAAGAGTTGTTGTGTTTGTGATTTCCTGGAGACAGGGGAAATTCAAGATCAGTTTAAATTTTCACCTAGTAAGGGCTTTTTGTCCTCAATAATAGACATTGATGGCACTATATAAGGGGATATTTCACCCCAAGTGAATATCCTCTTCCCTCTCCATTTGGATTGTTTCCTTCTCTTTTTGGGTTATTTCTTCCCTCCACGTAAAAGCTCAGCACTGCCCAATGAATTGAAACAGTTTCTTTATGAGACAAGTTAATTTTATTCTGCTGGGGACAGCCTATTAAACCCCAAACCTCTCTAACTTCTGCCTGGAGAGATGGAGTCAGTTTTTACCTAACATCTCAGATCCTACAGCGCCACCTAGTGGGATGGGATTTTTTTCTCCATGGGGAGTCTTGCTGGCTGTTTGTCGAAAACCTCTAGTTCCTCAATTCCCCTCCCTCCTATGTCCCTCTATTAGGGACCAGGCTCCATGACCTATCTGTAAATATCAAAGCTCCATCTTTAACAGTCAAGAGGACAGCCATTCAATTCATATGTTCTTTTTTGAGGCACCTGTTCTACATCCAACTACATTGGCATTTAAACAATAAGGGGATTTTATATTTGGAAGTCAATTGGTCCCATTCTCTGGGATTTCAGTGTTTCACTAGGGCCATAGCAAGGGAAGCCAGAGATAATATTAAAAGACTTCCTCCATTCCATTAAAATGTCTTGCCCAAATACAATCTCTCCTGGACCCTTAGGGTACCCTGGGAACCTTATGGGCAAAGTAGGTCTAGGAAACCAGCAAGGGTGAAGGGCCAAGGCCATAAGCAGATGAGCATGACTAGTTATGCTGACTAGCTTCTCCAGGACCATAAATGAAGGTCATACTTGCAAACATGGGGCGGCATCTATGAAGGATGGTCACTGGGACCCAAAGGACGGGAGGAAGGGGGTGAAGGGGGATGCCCCTCCAGCCTTTCCCTCCATCTTGGGTCACTCTGAAGAGAAGGAGACTGAGGGATGCCTCTTCTCTTGCCTCTTTTCTACATGGATAACACCCCATCTTCAAGTCTGCACTACCCCTGAGTGCAGCCTGGATCTCCTTTAGTCCTCAGACCCTAAAGTTCACTCGGGGCAAGCCCCAACTTCACTGCCGTATAGAGGCCTTCCAAGATTTAACCCAAGTATTTAAACTCTCCTGGATGTTCCAGGGATGGAGAAGCAAGTGGGGAAAATACCAGTGCCCTTGGAGGACCATAAATGGGACCATGATGATAGCATCAGAAAATGGGGAAGGAAACTCTTTCAAATGTGTATATTGGAGAACTTGCAGGGGATTAGAGCCAAACCTATTAACTCTTCCAAGCTTTCCATGATAGTCCAAAAGCTAAATAAAAATCCTTAAACCTTTTTATTCAATAAAGAACAGGTTTATTACTCAGACAGCCCTTAATATGGGAAGGAAGTTGCTGAAACAGGCCCTGTCCAAAGATCTAATTTTTCTCACCCTCGAGTTGAAACTTTGCAGTATGTAAATAACACTCTCCTCTGTCCCCCAACCAAGGAAGTCTCAGGGAGGCACTGAGGCTCTCTTCAGTTTCTTAGCTGAAAGGGGATATAGGGTGTCAAAATCTAAAGCTTGGCTCTGTCAGACTTCAGTGAAGTACCTAGGTCTAGTCTTATCAGAAGGGACCAGAGCATCAGGTGAAGAAAGGATGCCCATTTCCTTTAACAGTTGAGGGGATTCTTAGGCATTAGTGGATTTTGCAGACTGTGTGTACCTGGATACCGTGAAATAGCTTGCCCTTTATACCACCTCATAACGAAACTCAAGCAGTTAAAACTCACTCACTAACTTGGGAACCTGCCTTTAACCAACTAAAGCAAGCCTTACTTAAAGCATCAACCCCCAGTCTTCCCAAAGGAAAAGCATTCAGTCTCTATGCTTCAGAAAAGAAGGAAATGGCCCTGGGAATTTTGGCTGAAGCTTGAGGTCCAGCTCAACAGCCAGTGGGTTACCTAAGTGAGGAACTTAACTTGGTGGCTAAAGGCTGGTTAGCCTGCCTCTAAGCAGTTACAATGGCAGCTTTGTTGGTGCCAGAGGCCACTGGGTTACCCATGGGAAACAACTGTTTACAACCCATACAATATAGCAGGAGTGCTGCCCTCTAAGGAAAGTCCCTGGCTAACAGACAATCACCTCCTTAACTATCAAGCTTTGCTACTGGAGGGATCTGTGGTCCAGAGGAAAACCTGCCCTTGCTAGAGCCAAGCCATTTTCTCCCAAAGGAAACTGGAGGACTTGAACATGATTGTGAAAAGGTAGTGGTGCAAACCAGTAAAAGGAATGATGAAGATCACTGTTTACATTCTCTGTAAAATTTTAGTTAATGAAAAAGGATTTTCTTAAAGAATGCTCAGCTTACCTCAAAGTGGATATCCGAACTATGGGTATATGTAAAAGGCCTTTATGTTTTTCTCTTCATATATCTTGTTTTTCTGGAAAAGGTTTTTTTTGTTGTTGTTGTTTTTCAGTCAACTGAATTACTTTTTTCCACTGTGTCTTATCATTCTTGATGCATACATGAAAGGCCCTAGAATGACTTCTGGTGGCCTGGGACTCCCTGGGAAATAGATTAAGGTGCCACAAATCCCATTTTGGAGAAATCCCTGTTTTCCTCATGGAACCCCTGGAATTAGAGGTTGATAAGCCCCTCTCAACATCTGTCTTTGTCTTCTGGCTGTGCTTGTTTATTAAGCCCTGAAAACTGTATTCATAGCCCTGTTCTTAAAAGGGCTCCACCCTGAGCTGCTGGATCTTCTTCTGACTGTCTGTGTAGTCATACATGTGATATATATGTGAAGTCTATAAAAAGGCCAATTAATTGGCCTAAGAAAAATAAGCACTGAAATAAAATATTTTGCAGTACAAGTAAAAGCTGTGGTACCTTTCAGTTCATATGACTTTAATATTTAAAATAAAAACAGACAAGAATTATTGGTAAAATACAAACGTCCTCAAGGTGTAAAAATGTGGTCTAATTTATTATGCAGGTCAGATACTAGCTTTGCTAAATGTTTTAAGGTTGCAAACTGCTTCTTTGGCCTTTTAAAAACTGTCAACTTGCCTGCTTCACAATTAGTATGGTCTGGGAACAAAGAGAAGTGACCATGCTCCTAACTACGCTGAAAGGAATCAGACTTTATCTGCACCTAGCACATAATTAATAACAACTTACCAGGCTTTACATTAAAGTTAAAAATTGCTAAGAGTTACCATTATGACATGCAATTGAGACTACTGAACATGGATTTGCATGCAAGGTGTGTAAAAACAGCAAAATGTGTTTTTAGTTAAAAGATTATAAGAAGGCATGGAAATGTCCATTTTGCCTAGGGATAAAGGATTGTCTTAAATTAGATAAAATAAAGTAGAAGGTTTAAGCAAATTGTGAAAAGACTGTAAATATTAATCTTGCAAAGGAAACTATGTGTGTGAACATATTGACTAAATTCAAAAGGGTATTATATATTTTTTTCTGTAAATTAAACTTTGAAATAAAAGCACAACAAGGTTTTCTTATGATGCTGACCTACTCTTTAGCAAAACTTGTAAAGGATTATAAAATAACAATACAAAAAATGTATGTAAAAATCTCACCTCATGGTCAAACTGGTTAAGATTGAATAGGATTGTCTATAAGGCTTCATTAAAAACTGGGGTTAACATTAATAGTAGACTAATGCAAGGGTGAAATTTGGCTCTCTATTCATGTAGTAATAAGGGCTAATGAAAAGGTTTTTTTTTTTTTTTCCAAATTTTTGAGTCATTGTTTTGGCAAAACAAATGACTTATGGTAAAATTTTGTTTCATAATATCCAGTGTTTTAAGCCTCTAACATATTTCACAGGCTTCCCAAAATTAAACTTCAGTCTCAAGGTTGTCTTTCCTGACCGCTTGCTTTTGGGTGCTACAAAGGGTCCCTGGAGCATGCTGAAGAGAGGTAAACAGGATTATTTAACATGTTTAGGTACATGGGATTGCCAAAATGATGTCTAATATTCTTCAGGTTATGTTTTAGGGAAAAATATTAACATATGTCCAAAATTGTATGGGATGTCTAAGGTTCTAATGTCTGAATATGTGCTATCAATCACAATTAAGGTTGTTATGTTGGGTTATTGTATGCCACAGAAATAACCAAATTTGTCAATCATGTTCTTGACTGTAACCACCCTGAACATTTTGTCATTTACAGACAATTGTTGTCTTATTTTAATCTTCTTCAAAAAATGGTTTATAATCACTGTGGAACTTTAATAGGTACTCTTGAATGTAGGTTTCTGATAATAGAAAAATGTAAAGGACTCATGAAAAGCTGAAATGTTTACAAATATTAAGCAGAACAAGAGTTAACGGAATGGACTAACCTAATAGAAAACTAAATGAATCTTTTTGATTTTTGCTTTGAACACTGCTAATTCTTGTTTTGTTTTTCAGAGTCAAGGAAACTTTCTTTCAAATTAGCTAGAGCTTTTAACAACTAAGTAAGGTATACTCCTGTGAACAAAATTTGGAACATGTTTGTTTCTCTCTGCCTGGTTTCTCTAGAATTCAGAAACTGGTTGTAAGTATTCTTGACTTATAACAATATAGTTGTTTGCATCAGTGCAATAAGAATCTACTTTATTTTGCAACAAAACACAATTGGAAAAACTGGTTGTTTTACCAAGGCTTTGACTGAAAGGGTGTGTTTCCCTTTAAAGAGTCAAGTTCGACTTGCAGAGCCAGTAAAAGCCTCCTGGAAAACTGGCCTCATACCTTGTCTACGCAGCCCCTGTACAGGGTTCCTAACCTGTGGTGAGTAAAGAATGTCACCTTCTTTTTTTTTTTTTTTTTTTTTTCAGACAGAGTTTCGCTCTGTCACCCAGGCCGAGTGCAGTGGCATGATCTTGGCTCACAACCTCCACCTCCCAGGCTCAAGGGATTCTCCTGCTTCAGCCTCCCAAGTAGCCGGGATTATGGGTGCCTGCCACCACGCCCAGCTAATTCTTGTATTTTCCATAGAGATGGGGTTTTGCCATGTTGGTCTGGCTGGTCTTGAACTCCTGACCTCAGGTGATCTGCCTGTCTTGGGCTCCCAAAGCGCTGGGATTAGAGGCATGACCACGCCTAGATCGGCTTTAGAAAGTCCTATCTAAGACTCCTTGTGGAACAAAGTTCCATCAAAGCCAATCTAAAAGGCCTATGTAAAAATAAGGATTCTTGCTGCACTTATGTAAATAATCAGACCAAGTTTAAAACTAAAGTCTATTTTGCAAACAACTCAGTCCTATCATGATTTGTTTTTAACAAAAAGGAGGACTGGAGAGAGGGAAATTATGTTTCAAAACTTATCATACAGTGGTCATTAATTTCTAGTCTCATTAGTTATTTTTAAGTTCTTGCCTACATTTTAGACTAACCCTGCTTATTCCTGTAAACCAACAAGCCATCTCTGGCTGCAGCTCAGAGGAGACAGAAAGGGATGGGTAATGTCAAAATCTGGAACAATATTCTAGCTCTGGGCAATTATCCTACAAATTCTGCCAGGTAATAAGAGTAAATAAAGTGCCCCCATAACCTGGAGGTTTCCTTTTTGGGGAAGGTCAAACCAAGGAAGCTAACCAAAGCCAAGCCCCATACACCCAATCTTAACAGACGTAACTATAGCCACCAGTTATCAGGGCATGTCAGCAGCGTCATGATTTTTAAGCTGTCCTTACCTCCTTCCTTGTCTCATTATGTTGTCTAATAACCCAAATTGGTTTTTTTCATCTAGAGGCCATCAAGCTCCAAATGGTAAAGTAAATGGAACCACACATTAAACGCACCTTTTTTCTGAGGACCCTTAAACCAGCCTCGGGAGGAATCCTAGCTGCTGTTCCTCACACAATGCTCCTCTCCAGCAAGAAATAGCCAGAAAGATCAATGCCCAATCTCCCTAACAGCAGTTAGAGTTCCCACTTCTGAAGTGGGGAATGAGGGTGAGGGAAAAGAAAAATCAGTTGGGGCAAACTTAGAGTGTAGAAGCGGTCTGCCTGAAAAGTCACAGCAATGGGCAAAAACAAAACAATCTGGGACAAAAACTCAGGCTGCACCTGCACACAGAGAAGCAGACAGCGTCCAGAAAAGAAGCCGTTGGTTCTTTGTGTAATTAGCAAGCTCCCAGGAAAAAGTTTCCTCCCCTTTTGAGGCATATACATGGTGGGCTCCATGGACACTTGCACAGGGAAGACGGGGGCTTACCTAAAACAAACCCACAGTTATACAAAAAAGAGAAGTGGCGCTTTGTGCTTGCCTAGAGACATACCCACAGCTGCATAAGATAAGGGGAGTTGCACAGACAGCTTTACTGATAGGAGAAGTTACTCAAACTGCTACAGAGATGAGAAGAGTTTCTTATAAAAGCTTCTGGAGTCAGCTGTAACTCGGCAATCCACTCGGACTCCCCTCTCCGCTGCGAAGTGCTTTCTTTCACTTATTAAACTTTCACTCCACCCCCACCCTTGTGTCCATGCTCCTTAATTTTTTTGGATGCAGGACAAAGAACCCCGGGTACTTGTTCAGACAACGAGAAACCGCTACTTTAAGGTGCACTGGCAAAACTGCAACAGAACAAGTCTACATGGCTCCACATTCTGTGGAGGAGGACATGTTCCTCTTCCACGGAAAAGGGAAGTAGAAGCTCTTCTACTAGGGAGAGGTAGAAAATCTGGAGGGAACAAGGGGATAGAAGGTAACAAAAGCAGATGAAGGAACGGATTTGTGCGCAGCCTCCATTTCCCAGCTTTGGAGGAGACTATCCAATAGAAGGTGGTTGCCATGTGAAAGAGAAACCATGCTGAAGTGTACTTGGGCAGGAGACCTACAGACAACTTCCCTTTCCACATCTGCTGTGCAGTCTCCCTTGGCTGTAGGGTGCAGCCAGGGAGCCCAGACGTTTCCACATGCTTCCAGTGGGGAACATGGATGGTAGCTAAGAGTTGAGAGCCAGTGGCCTGCCAGGGGTCACAGTAATAAGGAATAGGATGACATGTGGCAACTCTATGGGATGGAAGGCTTAAGACACGACAGGCTCTTGTAGACAAGCGGGCTTCAGAGGATCCACAGTACCAGTGAGGGCCAAAATGGAGATAAGTCCCCAAAGTGGGTCTGGTGAGGAAAGGACCGTTGGTCCCAAAGGCAGCAAGAGAACTGAATAGAAGTTACTGCAGCAGGGGTTCCTTCAGCAGCAGATGAAAGGGTGCCAGTATACCCGGGAAGACAGGCACACCTACCCAGAACCAGGAGGAGGCAGCAGAGACAGAGGTAAGCAGGCCAGAACCACCTAAAACATGTTCCTCAAGGGTGCACAATCCTCCTGTCACCAGGATGCTAGAGAGAAAAGGAAGAGAGGAAAAGAGAGCGTCTGGAGCACAGAAACAGCCCAGAGAGGGAGTCTGAATTTTGGGCCGACTGGATTGGACACTTATCCCAAATGAAAGCTTCAGCCCAACACAAATTGAGCTACCTTCAATTACAAGCTTTCATTTGCCACCGTCAACCTGAAGGCAGGATCTTAAAGTTTAGCTCTTTTCTGGTTTGTCATTGTGAGATGAAGCCACTGGGTAGAGCACACAGAAGTAGTATTTATAATACACAAAGCCTTGATATTAGGATTTAGTAAGAAAGAAATGCCCATTGTATTGAGGTAAAACCCCCTATTCTGCATCATTCCTCTCACTTTACTGGTGTAGAATTTGTAATAAGTTCTAATAAGAAGGACAGCATTTAAATGGATGGGCCCTGATATATATTTTTGACTAATTTCTCCTCTTTGGTATCTCATTTCCCAAGAAAGCTTTAAAATCCTCTAACACCAAGGACAGTACTGGTTCAGCTACATTGTAGAACTGCTCTGATCACATATACTCACATTCAGATTACAGGCTTGCAATGATTAGAGTTATTCTTAGAGTAATTTTACAGAATATTTTCAGGGTAGCTATCTGGGTCAGGTGCTTGGCATTAGCAGAAAATATGAGAATAATGAATTTCCATAGTGATTTTCCAATAACTTAAAAAATAGATTTCAAAAATAAAAATGAAATGTCTCACTTGCATTTTCTCTGTATCAGCTATGTTTTTAACATCTGTAGTTTAATATAAAACCTTGTTATATTTAGACTTCATCAATAAATAATATCTAATTCAGCAGACTATGAAAAACGTAACATTTTGAGGCTGCGAGTCCCTGCACTCAATATACACTATCATTAATCTACAATAATGTGTGTGTGCATGCTTTTGTGTATTTGGTGTGTGGAAGTTACTCATCTCTCGCTCCTCTTAAAGGTTGTTTCTTACTTTTAGACCATTCACTAGGACTCTCAAGACAAAGAGTCATTTTTGATTCTCTCCCCTTAATTCTGAAGTAAATATAACCAGGAAGATTCTTTAGGCATAGGAAACAAATCCTCAATTTGAGAAACACTGATTTTTTTTAACTATCCTTTTTTTTTTCCTTTTTATTGAGACAGAGTCTCGCTCTATCACCCAGCTGGAGTGCAGTGGCGTGATCTTGCCTCACTGCAACCTCTGCCACCCGGGTTCAAGTGATTCTTGTGCCTCAGCCCCCCGAAGAGCTGGGACTACAGGTACACGCCACCACACCTGGCTAACTTTTTTGTTTCGCTATGTTGGCCAGGCTGGTCTCGAACTCCTGACCTCAGGTGATCCATCTGCCTCAGCCTCCCAAAGTGCTGGGATTACAGTCGTGAGCCACCATGCCCGGCCTCCATTTTTATTTTATAATAAATTGAGGACCTTTCTTGCTTTCATCTAAAACCTCTTTTGCTCATTTTCATCATAAAAGGAAGTGGAAAAATGCTTACAATTTATAAGAAACAGTGCTGACACTTGAATATGTTACTAATGTAGAATACAAAGTTTAATTTAGCATTCAGAAATCAATATACATTTTCAGTGAAAAGACAGTTTATCACTTGATATAGTTTGGATGTTTGCCCCCCACAAATCTCATGTTAAAATGTAGTCCCCAGTGTTGGAGGTGGGGCCTGGTGGGAGGTGATTTGATCGTGGGGGCGGATTTCTCATGTTTAGAACCATCCTCTTGGTGCTCTCCTCACAACAGTGAGTTCTGGTGAGATTTGGTTGTTTAAAAATGTGTAGCTCACCCTCCACTCTCTCTTGCTGTCAGTCTCACCATGTGAGACCTTCTCCCCCTTTGCCTTCTGCCATGATTGTAAGCTTCCTGAGGCCTCCCCCAAAGCCAGGCATATGTCAGTGCCATGCTTGTACAGCCTGCAGAACCATGAGCCAATTAAACCTCTTTTCTTCATAAATTACCCGGTCTCCGTTATTCCTTTACAGCAATGCAAGAATGGCCTAATACATCACTGTTAAACCCAGTTATCAAAATCAATAGACTGAGGGGAGTGAATTTTACCCAAGTGTTCAGTTTCTATGGACATTGGTTGGAATGACACAAAGTATGCTCCTTGGGAACATGGTATGGTAGATTTTATTCCATACAGTGCATTACACATAGCAAAATAAAAAATCTAAGCTTCGAAAGAAATTTATAGGTTAAAATTCCTCATTATCCCTCTCTGGAAATGCCCCATTTTGTCAACGTCTTTCCCAAAAAGGACTGCTACAATAATTCAGATGTGGAATGGACAATATATGAGATCAACGCTACAACTCTTAGTCTGGATATAATTCCTTTAAAAGTATAATCTAAAATTATATTGGCACTGTATTTTTGCAACTATATCATATTGCTATCTCACAATTCCCTAAAATTTGTCTCCCCAAATTACTATTAAGTCCAATGTTTCCCATTTTATATTTCAGCAGTTGAACTTAGTATAAAATACCATGTTTACATTTATTGCATTTTATATTGTTGGTTTAGGTGCATGTTCCAGCAGGTTCTGCCCTCTTTGGTTTTTGTCATTTGTTGTGTATAACCATCCCTCCCAGTTTTCTATGTTGAAAATTGGACTAATATGATTCCACTTTATCTACTGTTTATATGGAGGAATATGAGGTCAAATACTGTTTTAAAGCTATGTGTTTTCCCTGAGAGGTTGATATCACTCCATTTATCAATTTCACCTAATTGCACTATCATTCAAACTATATTTATTTCTCTTCTCCACGGGGATCTGAAGACTTTACTCAAATATCTTGCTAACTCACACTGCATGAGGTATCTATCACACAGTCTCCTGGTCTACTAAGGTAAACACATGTCTTCTTTTAGGTATAGCTGTGACTTTGGTCTGACTCTTTTTCATAGCCCCATGCTGGTACCTAGTGATGGCTACTTTTTAAATATGTTTAAACGATCTCCCTTAAGTACTGTGTATCAGTGACAAGTTTCCAAGAACAAGTTTTCTCTCTCCCCTTTGAAAAATATAAGATAGTATTTTCCCACCTCCAGTTTCCTAAAATTTCTCCTCTTCTCTCCAGTACCTGAGGATTACTGACAGTACTTCCTCTCAAACTCATCTGGTAAGTTCCTCAATAGCTGGTGCTGTAAGAGGCTTTAAAGGCTTTAACAAATCTAGTGCACTCTTAAGATATCACTTATAATACTTTCAATATGGAAATCACTCCTGCAGATAACTAAGAAGGAAACAAAAAAGTATTGCACATCTGTCTTTCTTCTCATACGTTAAAATCATATAATATGCCCTAATAATCTGCCTACTCTTTGCTTTCTCATTATTTTACTCTGAACAGAATTTAAAGCAATTTTTTAATCGTTGCAGACAACACTTGGAATACATATCTAGAATGTCTCCTGTTTTTCTGAAAGCTGTTCCATCACTTGGCCCTACTGAGGTCCCCTTCTCTAAGAATCTCCTTAAACAGCAGTTCCCAAGAAAAAGCAACCATGTGATGTCATCCCTAGGCCATCAAAATGGACTCAGAGTGCACACCTGTTTGAGAAGTGCCAATCAGAGTCCTTCTCTGCAAACTCTGAGCTTCTGGAACTCTTGTTGGTTTCTACTAGGCTCTTGCATTGTCAGGCAAGGACTGGACAGCTATTTTCATGGAGAAGCAGAGAGAAAGAAGTAGAGATGAGAATTCATGAACTCTGAGAAAGATAGAGCATGTGACTTTAGTTCTCAACTTTTCAGTTTGTACTTCCGCATCTCCCACAGCCACCATGTGTACTTCCTGACCTTGGGTTCTATGAGATACTCATATATCCTTTCAACTAGTAGCTCGCACCACCCCGCTCCACATTTTTTTGTTTAAGGTTAAACTAGTTAAACAGATTTGTTTATGGGCAAATAATCCATGTCTAAACGCTACACTTGATATTTTTGTAAATTTTAGTTTATTATATATTAATGAACTAAGAGTTAAACTGAGAGCTTTTCACTAAGTTTTAATCAATCAATCAATCAATCAATCTATCTATCTATCGTCTCTTTAAATTTGAGATTATTGGAGATCTTCCTCTATGGTCATTGTTGAAGTTACAGGAAGGTAAGCTAGAGACAGAGATGGTACTACTTGGTAGGTCCTAAAAATTGTTATAAATATGCAAAATTAATTAAACTTAAGAGAATTACACATGCTCACCAAACAAGAAGCTGATACATAAAATACTGTTTGAAATGAGAAAAAAAAAACAAATTTTCATGCAACCTAGTCATCACTGGAAACTCTGCCTGCAAACTCTGGTTACAATGAGAAGGTTGCTTGGCAAACACAGAATCTGTTTTAATGGCTGATGCCTTACAGTTTTGAAGCTCCCTGCTTCCTCCTCCACAATAGGGTGTGCTGAACAGACTAAATTTATACTGACTGACTCAAGCTCCCTCTCTGATGGATAGCTAGTGGTACAATAATCACATCTTTTCTTAGGTTCCCTTATTCTAACCCCCATGTAGACTATTCTTTTCTTGATAATACTATATATTCTTTATTTTAACTAGACAAAATAAAACTGAGGTTATAGTTTTTTATTTAATCATTTTCTCAAACAATGCCTCAATTCCTTGAAGACTTTCTCTTCTTTTCCTTGGCTAATAGAGACTCTAAGATAACCTAGTTACCTTTTTCCAATGTTATTATCAATTGATCCCCGTGAAGGTCAAAATTAAGCCTATAATTCCACCTTATCATCTCCAAGATTAAAATGTCAGCAAAACTAATCATCAGAAGTTCTGCTCTTAGCCAAAACAGCATTTTCATGTATTATGTCAAAACTCAATACATACTTGTTGATTTGATTCCAAAAATTTTCCTGGGACTACTCCTTTGTCACACGAGTACTATATCACAGAACATTACCCATTTTCCTCATTAATGAATTAAATATTAATGAAAAGGGGAATAAAAAATGTTTACTTGTTGCTCTATTTAAGGCTGAAAGTCAAAATCAATGCTCATGGAATTAATGGATGGGTCTGCCTTTCAGGATGAAACTAGATAATTAAGAAAGTATGGCTGTTAACTACAATCCCTGCTTTGGAGTGTACTGTATGGTGCCATAGTAGGAAGGTAGGACCCATTTTTGAAGGTAGTGCCAGTTGGTGGCTTTAGCTCATCATGCCCATATCTCTATCAGGTCCACCCCTCCCAATCAGCTCAATCTAAATAAAACAGTGTTTGCCATGTGTGTAGGGTTTTAAGACAAGCATCCCTAGTTCCTAGCAGGTTACTGCATCTGAACTTTTCCTGGGACAGATTTCATTTTCTGAGGCAGAGAGTTGAGATGCATAGATTTATTTCATGTCTAAATAATCAATGGGTTTGGAGGAAAGTGGACCATTGTTAGCAGAACAGCAGGGCTAGTACCAGAAACTTTCCACTTTACCATGGCTGAATCCTAGGGCTGGAAAGCTACAAAAAGAGCTCATAAAAACTACTGCTGCATGTAGCTCATGAAACAAAGAGCTGCACCATGATCTGCCAGACCACTTGTGGCCTTCTCTGACCCACAGCTCACTGAAAAGCTTATATTTGTGTTTATTTCCATTTTCTCTACTCTGCTGTGAGGTAGCCAGTTTCCTGGCACTCCCATAGTCTGTGGGATGCAGCTGTCCAGGTGTTATCATGACAACACCTTTCTTATCTCAGTTCCCCACTCAGAGCTCGGCTGCCAATGATCCTCAAACACAGTAACGGTACGGTTAGAATTCACGAAGGAAGCCAGAGGCTTCTTAAAGGTCACATCGTCATTGGACCATTCAGCTTGCAGTCTCTACTATAACCTTAAATAATGTGTATAAACTCTGGGACAGAAACGTTCGAATACAGTTTTAGAGAACACCTCAGTCTCAGCCATCGCCTGATGCTCCTCCTCACTTAGTGTCCTAATAAGCCCCCAAAATGAGAAAGTTATGCTCCCCATGTTGAGATACCATGAGAGAAGATGTAGGTGAGAACTTCACAGCTGACAGTTGTTAAGACTGGCTGCATGGGGATGACTGTATTTCCTTTTGGTGAGGACATTAGAGGCGTCAGGTGCTATGACCGTGGAGTCACTAAGCACTGGCTGCAAGAGCAGCAGAGGAGACGACAGCAGTGAGCCACAGAGAAGGCACATGAGCATCCATGAGGAATCCAACAGGATCCATTCCCAAGCATATGTTCAACATCCCTGGCTGACTCCCAGAACTAGTTGTGAATTTGAGGGAGTTAAAATTCTAGCAGAGTAGATAGTATTTAAGCCAAATAAATGGTGATTTTGCTATTAGTTATTGTGATCTCCTTTTATCCCAGACTGAGGCAATGCAGTTCTAATAGCTCTGCTATTAGTTTCAAAGCACTTTAATACATGTTATCTCATGTGAGTTTCACAGTAACCCTGTGAAATAGAAAGGGCAGGCATTATTATTATTATTCATTTTATATATAAAGAAACTGAGGCTCTGTTAGGTTATATGATTTGCTTAAAGTCACACAGTTAGTGACAGCAGCAAGATTTAAAAATGAATCCTTTGACTCTAATCTGAAGGCTCTTTTCTTAAACCTACAACTTTACTAGGAATTACACACAAATATATGCTTAAACAACATACAGGAAAATAAATTCCTTATTTTCACCCAATACCCAGGAAATACATGGCCACCAACAAAATGACTGCACACAGCTCAGAGAATGTCAGTTTAATTTTAAAGGTTGAGGATACTAAATATGTTATGGAAAATTAAGAATACTGAACTATGTCTTTTGGGTAGCTATTTTCAAATTTTCTTTTTTTGAAAAGGAAAACATACTCAGACAGATGTATCCAGTTAATGATTTGAAATCTCAAACCACAATTTAGAGAAAAAAAATCTGGCAGGGATTCCTAGGACTGGACATATGTTCTTGTATATTTCTTCAAAACTCCCTGGGAAAGGAAAAAAAGAACATTTCACAGTGTAAGCCATATGTTTATAGCTATATTGGACTCTCATTTCAAATATGAGCTTACATGCCATATTCTGTGTTACAGAAGTACCAGCTTATCAAACACCAATATATTTGAGCTGAAACAACAGGAGTAAGGATCAACATTGGGCACCATGCATGGATGTATAGATAACTTAACAGTCTGAGCAAATAAAGGTCTTCATTTTTGACTTAGTTATTAACTTATGCTACACCTTATTCCACAAGGACTTTGAGCAGCTTACAAAGACACACAGAATAAAACAGTATTACAAAAGTTAAAAATAGAAGGAGGGAAAAAGATGGATAAAGAAAGAATGAGAGGAAAAAGAAGGAGGAATCAAGAATGAGGTTTTAGAAGTATATACCAGAGGGTCAAGGGCTCCTGTGTGCACAGTTCTGGGGTACGACTGACAATGAGCACACTATGAATGCACCACCCGAAGTGAGTAGCATGGTGGGTTGCGTATACCAAATACTTATGGGTAAATCACAATATTGGCTTGAATTTTCTAGCAAGAAAACCTGGTGAGGTCTGTGTTTAACAAACCAGTTGTTCAGAAGAAGTACAATATTCATGGCGTGAAGATCGGATGGGATTTTTTGTTGTTGTTTTTAAACAACAAAAACAGGGGCCTCCTTATGGTAAATACAGTAATGGGTTTCACTGTGCTGTTTTCCATAAAGACTTCAATGGAGACCAATGGCATTGTACCAAGGTGCAAGTCAGTATAAAACAGTTGTGCAGAGAACAAGTTGGGAATTTAAGTTCAACACAGATTTGAAAATCACACTTTACAAACATTCCTTAAAATGTTTATTGAGTCATCTCTTCCAATCCATGTTTCATCACTCAGTGAGTGATTATATGCCTTCTCGATGTACTCTAATTACAATGAGGAAATGACATCAACCATATGGAGGACTTACATTTCCAAAAGCAAATTTCAACACTGTTAATGACTGAAGAGGTACAGTCTTACAGTAGCAGCATGATAACTTTAGACTGGAGTTAGTAAATAATTTCTCAAAAGAGAATTGTTAGATATTACAGGATTGGTTGCAAGACAGGTTGTAATATTTACTTACAGAAGTCTTAAACATTGATAGTAATGTCCCTATAGCAAAATGAAGAGATGTACTAGATCATTTTTTGAAGACCCTCTCCACTGTAAAACAAATATGGAAAAGAGTATGTAATATACAACAGTTAACATTTATTAACTCACAGAACAGACATTTTCTGGGGTTAGTAAGAATATATGTTGGCTACACTTAGTAATTTATCTTGTTAAAGATATTAGGAAACAAGTAGTTCATTAGCATATAATTGATACATATGAGATGTTTAAAAACGTTGTAAAGGAGAAAATTTGGTAATACTATTTCAAAAAATTATTGCGGTAGTCTACCTCGTTTCCGGAATCAATTGAGTTATCTTTACTTCTCTTTTTACATCTCTACTTCATTGTAATTTTCCAGAAAATCAAATCTTTCTGAGGCGAGTGAGTCACGAAGAGTGAGTTGAAGTTAGTTATCAAATAGTTTATGGCTCAAAGATGGGATGGAATTATAACAACTGAGATGGTATGTTAATTCTCACTCTGAAAGAGGCAGATGCCAGAAAATCTCAAACCAAAATTTTAGAAAACATTTTAGTTCACTTACAATCTGGCAGGGAACCCAATGACTTAACTCATGTGAACACTGCATGTAAGCTATGGTCAACTGTCATCTTGAAATAGTATCAGTTTGTTGCATTCTCTCTTGAGAGTCCCTCAATTTCTAATGGTCTACAGATAGTCCATATACAGGGGGAGACCATTACCAAAGGAGAAAAAAAAAAAAGAAAAATGGAAAAGGGCAAAACAAATATATTCTGTATGAAGTGGAAGCAGTGAGGGACAGGGATGGAGAGCAGAGGAGAGACTCCAGAGTTGACAAAACACTACCAAGTAAAAGGAACCAGTTATTAATCCTTTGATTTAGTGATTCCACTAGGAATTTGTCCTCTTGAAATAATCAATGATGGGCACAAAGACTGAGCCATAAGCGGGTTCCTCACAGCATTGTTTACAATAGTGAAAACCTGAAAATAATCCAAATGTCCCAAAATAAAGGATGGATGAAATAAATTGTGGTCATCCATGCAGAGGATCATATAGCTAGCAAAATGGTGTTGCACAAAAAATATTTAAAGATACATAAAAATGTGTAAAAACAATTTTAATAAAATTTTAGAAATAATATATAACATCTAACCTCATCTTTTAAAATGACCTCATATTTTTAAAATATACTACTTGGGGCCAGGCACAGTGGCTCACATCTATAATCCTAGCATTTTGGGAGGTTGAGGTGGGTGGATCACCTGAGGTTAGGAGTTCGAGACTAGCCTGGCCAACGTGGTGAAACCCCATCTATACGAAAAATACAAAAATTAGCCACGCCTGATGGTGCACACCTGAAATCCCACCTACTCGGGAGTCTGAGGCAGGAGAATCACTTGAACCCAGGAGGCAGAGGAAGTTTCAGTGAGCTGGGATCCCACCACTGCACTCCAGCCTGGGCAACAGAGCAAGACTCTGTCTCAATAAATAAATAAATAAATACATACATAAATAAATAAACAGTTTAACATAAATATATGTATTACTTGGCTGGTAGGATTACAGGTGATTGTTTTTACTTTCTTCCTTTAAATATTCTACTAAACATAAATACTTCTTTCCTCTTTTCAAAACATTTAAAGTTGCTACTTAAGACAACCACAAGTGAATGGAACATTACTCTGGCAGCTTCATAATCAGCAAACCCCTGGGCAAAAGATCTAGCCTGATACCTTTATTCTCATAAAAAATAATACATTAAAGCTTTCCCCAGAATAACAATGTCACCTTACTAACAGAATTAGACCAAATTTTCGTATTCACTTTGCAGATGGCTTTGCTGAAAATGCATCTATTCTAAAAAGCAAGGGCATATTTTAAAAATCATTACTATTTATACCCATTCTCATTTTGATTCAATAGGTTAATTGAAAGATTTGCAAATTATACTTAGGGGAACTTTGTGCTTCGTTGCTGCCAGTTTTTTCCCTTCTGATATCAGCTGGTTATTCCATCTAACATATAGTCCTTCTAGATAGCTGTCATACTGATAGAGCAGGAGCCTGCACAGAATGCAGCTGCCAAGAAGACTGCTGTTTCTCAGAGGGCTGCAGCAGCTAAAAGCAAAGATAAATGTGCTTAAGCGGGAAAGGAAAACACAAACAAAGATACAAGAGCTCTGCTGGAAGAAATCTTTTACAAGGGCCAGTTGCCAACTTTTGGTGGTTTATAAATCCAAAGAGGAAAGCCAGAGCTTCTGAATTCCAGTATAATGTTCCAAATATTACTGAGTAAATATGTTTAATTATCACCACTTTAAAGCATTTCATGTGGAGGAAAAATTATATCTTTTGATGAAAAAAATCCATCAAAAACCTTAGAAATCCTAAATACTCTGAAGCAATTGAGATAGGCATCCAAGATTAGCTTCACAGCACTGACCTCTATGGTGATCTTGAATACGAAAGCCTTCATAAAAGAAAGGAGGCTGTTTCTGCAGCTTCCTCATTACCTAAGGTATTGGAATGCAGAACATCAATTATCCCCTAAAATATTCCCCAAAACACTTGTCACAAAAACAAGCATTTTTTTTTCAATCTTCAAAACTCAAGATTTCATAGGAGCAATTTGACTGAATCCCTCAGGTACCTAATGTCTCATTTTCTGAAGCTGATGTCAATCTGCTATATCTTTATTCCGGAGAGCACATGCAATTACAAGGGTTATTGCCACAGTTTAAAGGGAAAAACATTTCCCCTGTACCTCCAAATTATTCCACTTTAATTTCAAAGATTTCCCCATGAAATCATCCATATCTTCACATATTGCCAATAATAATTGCGCTATACTTCTGCAGAATGGTTAAAACCAGTGGCTATGGGTCCAAGTACACTTGATTATCTTTTTATATTTTTCAGGTTCTAGAAATATGCATACATTTATATCATCTAGTTCTTTCTTCACAGGACTTTTGTAAACGACTTCTCCCACAATCAGCTGATGAGGTGGGGTGTCTCTAGTTTTACTGGATATGAAACATCCTAGCATCATGACGGCAACTTTTGATCCTCAAGAAGCATTCCTTTTCCTGCATGATTATAAAATTGGACTTTATGGCCGTGGTCTATTGGAGTTTGTTGTATATTTCTTTGAGACCAAGATTGAAGTAAGAAACAGGTGCAATGACTACTTGGAAAGAATTTAAATTACTTCTGTTGAGGAGGAGGAGGAGGAGGGAAGATTAAATCTAAAATTAATAAGTATTCCTGATAAAAGTCAAAGCTAGTTACCAGGATATTAAATAGATTCAATACAGCATCCAACCATTTAGGAAAGGTGATGCACTTGGGGCCTGAGGATATGATACTATCACATTTACGTGGTCATAAGGACCTTTGAAATTCAGATTAGGTCTGCTTATCAGCAGAGACTATTTCAGCACTAAATCTAATAAATATTCCAGTCAGTGCAAAGACCTCCTGTGTTCCATAGCTCATGTCACTAACTGCAGCAGCTTCTGTTGGGTACACCTTGGCATGATTCCAGCTGCCTTCCCAAGCCCATTTTAGCAGTTAGGTATCTATAAAAGGAGGTGGAAGATAAAGAGGGGAGGGGTGGGAAGGAGCAAGGAAAGATGAATTATGGGCGGAACATATAATAATAACTCGGCCACTTTATTTCTATTCCTTAAATGGAAAAACAAAATTTGATGCTTTTTGGTCTTGACATTTCTAAAAGCCATTATCAGATTTCGTTTTTGAAATAAATTAACAGGCAAAAAAATATTTTGTTTTGTTCTCTGCCTCTGTTGTCTGAGTGCCCCTATAATAAGACATGCTTATCTGACAAACATCAGAGGAGCCATGCCCCTCTGAGAAACATCTTCACTGTTACTGAGATTTGGGTTTATTATAATGGGGTACTGGGCATTTTGCCCACTAACTATATAGTAAATATTTCTGTGATTAATCTGAGCCCCATACTAAATATACAAAAATTCAGTGGCTCCTTATTATTTGTGGATTCTATGTCCACAAATGTGGATTGCAATTGGAGATGCCTGATGGGCATGCACACGAGGATGTTCTGTTTCTTGTTTCTGCTCATAGAGAAAACAAGTGTCCGGGTGCGGTGGCTCACGCCTGTAATCCCAGCACTTTGGGAGGCCAAGAAGGGCGGATCAAGAGGTCAGGAGATTGAGACCATCCTGGCTAACACGGTGAAACCCCATCTCTACTAAAAATACAAAAAAAAAAAAAAAAAAAAATTAGCTGGGCGTGGTGGTGGACGCCTGTAGTCCCAGCTACTCGGGAGGTTGAAGCAGGAGAATGGCGTGAACCTGGGAGGCGGAGCTTGCTGTGAGCCAAGATGGCGCCACACCTGGGCTACAGAGCGAGGCTCCATCTCAAAAAAAAAAAAAAAAAAAAAAAACTAGAGAGAAAACAAGTGTCCTATTTGCAGTTTGTTTGGTGCCACAGATTTTCTCATTTTTGTGCTTTTAGTTGGTAATTTTGCTGTTTAAAACAGCCTCCCGAGAATAATGTCAGTGTGCTACCTGGTATTCCTAAGCACAAAGATGCTGTGCTGTGTCCTGTGCAGAAAATCCACGTGAGACAAGCTTTGTTTGTGTGCGAGTTACAGTGCTATTGGCCCTGAGTTCAATGTAAACCCATCAACGTTATAGGTAAAATAAAGTGTCTTTAAATAGATACATGCCTAAAACAAGGTTAGGTTGGTGCAAAAGTAATTGCGGTTTTTGTCATTAAAAAATTGCAAAAACCACGATCACTTTTGCACCACCCTAACATTTTTCTTCACTTCTCTTGACACAAATTATAGATTCAATCACCCAGCACTTACAAGCAAGCATTTCTTTATCTTAGGTTGACCTTAAGAACTTCTTTGTATTTACTAACTTCCTTTAGGACTCCTCCTCTTTTGTAGTAAGACGGCAGGATGAAATACAATGAAGAGGGTACCATATTTTAAAGATAAGGCTGAATACCACACACCTGGCATGATGAGAGGCCTATACAGAAAAAAAGAGCTTCTGAAGCTTCTCTATGCCACACAAGGGATGAAGGTGGCCTCCAACAACTGTGACCTCCAACCAGTGGGGCTCATGTGTGATATGCCTTTTATGTCCTTTAACACATTTGTTACCCACAATAACTTTACAAGCCAAGTATTATTATCCACAATTGCTAGAAGAGGAAACCAAAGCTCCCTAAATGCTCAATATCATGCTCATCACTCTTTCAGCTCTGTATGGGATCCCCAAAGTGAACCTCATGTGTATTTATGAACTTGGCACTCTCAGATACCATGCAGCACCCCTCATTTTCTGTGAGCTCTGCTTGCTGAGGTGAAGACTCTGCTGCAAAGGGGCCCCTGGTCCTGTGAAGCTGGTCCCCCTGCTGTGCCTATTCTAAGGAATGGCCATTGCTGATGACGTTTGCTGGTCTGTGCCCAGGCATGGTTTCCTGTCGCTGCAGAAGCCACTGGCTGGTAATCTGCCTACGAGTGTCCACAAACCCTCAAGTACAGAAATTTGCCATCCTTCAGTTTGACAGGCATTTTAATGGAATGCTCTTTCAGTGTATCTCCCTAGCATTCAGGTATGCGTTTCAGGGGCCAGGCTGGAGGGTGATCTAAGTGACAGGCATGGTACAATGGTAAATTTTGCCCATACCCTCAACACTGATCCTCTACTTCTAGGCCATACTAAGGTGGCTTTTAAAAATTAATATATGGTAATAGTACCTATTTATGGGATACATGTGATATATGGATACATGCATATAATGGGTAATGATCAAAGCAGGGTATTTAGGATATGCACCACCTCAAACATTTATCATTTCTTTGTGTTGGGAACATCCCAAATATTCTTTTCTAGCCCTTTTGAAATACACAATACATTGTTGTTAACTATGGTCACCTGCTGTCCTATTGACCATTAGAACTTATTCCTTCCAGCTAACTGTATGTTTATAGCCATTAGCCAACCCCTCTTTATCCCACGTCCCAGCCCTCCACACACACACACACACACACACACACACACACACACACCCTTCCCAGCCTCAGGTAGCCGTCATTATACTCTCTACCTCCATGAGATCAAATTTTTTAGCTCCCACGTGAGTGAGAACATGCAATACTTGTCTTTCGGTGCCTGGCTTATTTTTAACATAATGTCCCCCATGCTCATCCATGTTGCCGAAAATGGCAGGATTTTATTATTTTTATGTCTGTTCTCTTATTAATAGTATAACTTATTACAACTTAGTTTTAAGCAGAGGCCCTTCTACATATAATTGGAATTTTATATGTCCACATTTAAAAAGAGTTACCTTGGGATTGATAACATACTTCTTTTGCCCCTAAGTAAAAATTTTTATTACTATAAAATGTTTCACAAATGTATCAAAAATACTACAATTAAAACTACTGCTCTGATCAACACACTTTCCTGCTCTTTTGTCTGGTATAGTGAAAGGTCGGTCCTAGAAGACCTGGATTCATTCTTCTCAGCCACTTAATTTAATCCTGGATGATCACATACTGTTTATACTTGGGATTCCTTATCCACAAAGTGAGGGATCTCTCATAGTACCAAGGAACCCCTCTGGCCCCCTTCAGTTCTAAAATTCTTTTCTTTTCTTTTTCTTTTTACTTTTTGAGACAGAGTCTTTCTTTGTTGCCCAGGCTGGAGTACAGTGGTGCTATCTCAGCTCACTGCAACGTCCGCCTCTCGGGTTCAAACAATTCTTGTGCCTCAGCCTCCTAAGTAGCTGGGATCATGGCCGCACACCACTAGGCCCAGCTAATTTTTTTTGTATTTGTAGTAGAGACAGGGTTTCGCCATGTTGGCCAGGCTGGTCTCGAAATCCTGGCCTCAAGTGATCCATTTGCTTCATCCTTCCAAGGTGCTGGGATTACAGGTGTGAGCCATTGAGCCTGGCCAGTTCTAAAATTCTATGACACATTTAGTATATTATGAGCAAGGTTCTTGAAGCGTCCAAGCCATTCCCTTTAAAAGCTACCATGTGACTCCCAAAGTGCAATCTTATGCACTGGGCTCCCATCCATTCTGATAAGCAGTTTATCTGGGCCATTTGAAGACTGAGATGAAAGCAAAGCACTAGACTCAGAAAAAAGAAATGAAAAAGGTAAAAACTCTGAAAAGACATGTGGAAGAAATTCAAGACAATCCCATATTGCTTCAGAGAAGGAAGAAGGGAGAGAGACAGGGTGGGGGGTGGGGGAGGGAGGGAGACTGGGGGGAATGAGGGGGTCTTGGGGGCGGAGAGACAGAGACAGAGAGAGAGAGAGAGAGAGAGAGAGAGATGCTTACGCCACCATCACTGCTAGTAAAACAGCTAGCATGTACTTGCTGCTTACCATGTGCTAGGTGGTGAGCTAAACATGTCACAAACCTGAGGTCATGTAGAGAAGGCTGGTAAGGCTAAAGGATAAGGAAATATATGGGATGATAAGCTTTTAGAACAAAAAATAAGTTTTCTATGTTCTAAAAGTCATGAATGTATATACAGAGATATGGGGAAAGACCATGACAACTATTCACCAAACAGTAGCTGGCTCTGGAAAGGTCACTTGTTAGTATGTCAGGCAGAATGGGTTTCCTCCACCCCTGGAGCTGGCACAAACAAAGGCTAATAGAGGAAGACATTCTCATAACAGGATTATATCCTGGAAATGCTAGCATGGTTGAGCTTGGCAATATAAAATGGCTGACTGTCCTCTAGCTAATCCATCTGGTCCCCTGCCTGCTCCTGGGGAAACCGAAGAAGGGCAAGCCTGGTATCCTGGCTGCATCTGATGCTCTCCTTGCCAGGATGGGCACAGTGTTGAGTGGCTTGTACATGAAGCGCAAGTTTTGCCAAACAGTGCAAGTTGCTAAAGTGCTGGGATCAAAGCAGCATTTGCTTCTGCACCAATACTAGGTAGCCAAGTCAATAGATGCCACATCTATCATTATTTTCCAAAAAGAGCTGTCGCACCTGGCAGTGGCCCAAGGGCTGTGAAGCCACTCCCCCCTCCAGGATGCAGGAAGAGGCAATACCACAAAAGAAAGCATACCACAAAGTTCAGGCTCGAGTGATAACAGCTGCACACCAGCTGCTTGCTGGCTGGTTCTATTCAGCTTTTTTATCTAGAGAAACAATTGTGGAACACCCAGGGGAGAATGTAGAAACACAGAAAAACTTAATTTTAAAATGAGAGAGACCTGGGAAAACATCTAGGTCTCAGGTTTCCAAACTTGTTGGAGGAGCCCAGGGATTTAAAGAAGGTGCCAAGAACAAAAGCATAGAGTTGCCTAGGAAGTCACTTGAAAAAGGATTCTGGGGCTTCTTGTGGTTAAAACAAGTTAGAAAAATTGACGACTCCCTCTTTTTCAGATAAGAAAATTGAGACTCAGAGGAGAATATGGAAGAGCAATACCCATCTAACCCTACTGTGTGCTCAGAGAACTCACACCGTATTAGGACAGAGATACAAGAATCAACACCACAGTGTGTAGACTCACACATTATACCTTATAATGGACACTGATGGGAAAAATAAGACAATTTATCATCTTGCAAGGTTGGCTTTGTCTTATAACATTTTGCCTGGTATCATAACCACTCATATCTTAGTTACTCTGGCTTTGGGTGAATTCTTCTGATTCCATTATATATCTGCTTAACGTTTTACAATCATTAGAATACAAATAGTAAGTTCCTGCTGGCTACTCAGGTATCATATAGCAGATATTTTTCTTTTGAAAAGGGAAGGGTGGAGGGGGTGGGAAAATCGAAATATGCCCTCAGGTTGGTATATTATTTTCCTACTGAAAATTTGGTCCTAAGACTAACTTTAAAACAATTATTTTGTCTATATATATCACTACTTATGATAAAAGTAACTTGCTAAAGGGGGAAGGCTTTGCATGGAATAGCTTTGCAGATGTTCCAAACCAATGAGCTAGCAGTGTAGAACCTAGGTAATCAGACTAATGTCTGACCACAGGTATTCATCATGTAAATACCATTGATCTTATTTTATGATGTGTTTATATTTATCTTAGCACTATCTCTAGACTTTAAAAAATATGGACAACTTTTGGGAACCCTGTTCAATGAATTCTTGGCATTCCAAAAGCAATCATTACAAAATACTGATATTATAATAAAATACCCAACTAATAAATTGATGAACCTTGAACCCTTGGGTTTTGTTCCCATGAGTTCCTTTAATTTTAATTAATAGGATGATGGTAAAATAAATTACTCCTTCCAGTTTGGAGGCTGGTTGCCCTATACCATTTAAAACCATTTTAGTCCCAGGAATATTAAAGCTGGCTGATTTGCTATTATTTTATCCATCAATCCTAAGTAATTAGTGTAGAGATAGGATTTCATACTATCCGGCCATCTATGTTTGTGCAGATGTTGACTGCACTTCTGCAATATAAAATCAAGTTTTTCTTCTGTATCAGTTAATTAAAATAGAGCTCAATACAATTTTGAGTGAGCATCTTAATTATCTAAATCATCACTAAGCACAGAATCTCTGAAATTACCAGTAAATCAAGTACAAGAGATTAAATTTTACTTTATAAAATAATGCTGTATTTGTCAATAATCAAACTGGAAGACTGTTGATGACAAACTTTTTCTGAGGAAACTTATTATTCACCTTCTTCATTCTAAAATCTATAGCAGCGGCTTTTTCAAAGTATGATCCACAGATTTGTGGGGTCCCCAAGGCCCTTTCTGAAGTTTGGTGAGGTCAAAATTATTTTGCTGATCATATAAAGATACTATCTTTTTCACTGTGTGGATATTTACTCTGATGGTACCAAAGCAAAGTGGGTAAAACTGCTGGTGCCTTAGCATAAATCAAGGCAATGACACCAAATGGTACCCATATTTAAGTTATTCTTCATAATAATATACCCTAATATACTTAATATACCTTCATAAATATACCCTAAATATAAAACACATACCACTTACACTGAATGACCTTGATGAAGCAGTAAGTCTTCCTTGAAGAAGATTTATTAATTTTATTAAATCCCTTGAGTGTATGCCTTTTTAATATTCTGTGAGACGAAATGGGAAGTATGCATGAAAGACTTCTATTAGATATTCAACTATGATGGGTGTGTCAAGGAAAAGCGTCTGAGACTGATCTGTATGCTGAATAAGTTTTTATGATTTATTTTTTAATAGAATGCCATTTTCACTTGAAAGAAACAAAGGACAAACTATGGTCACTGAGATTGGTTATCTGGAAGTTTTTTGAACATGAATGAAGGGAGCCTGTCACTTCAACAAAAACAACTGACATCACTTGTTGCCAATGACAAAACTTGAGCTCTCAGGCGAAACTAAGAAATTTGGAAATATGACAGTTTCTCAGGAGTTAAGGCCTTTCCAATGAGACTGATGATGATGTTAACAAATGTATTGTTCTTATCATTATATAATGAAATTGTCAATATTTAAAAGATCTGCATTACTTGGGAAACCAGTATTTTCCAAATGACCAACTCCTGATATTACAGCATCATACAATGGTAAAATGTCCTGTTAAAGTGCAAGACAGACTAGAAACAGTACTAAAGGTTCTTTTTTATGCTTTCAGATTCTATATTGCAGCTACTTTTTAAAAAAACTACCACTAGTTTTTAGTACAGTATCAAAAAGGAGTATCCACAATTACTTGAAAAAAGCTATTAAAATGCTCCCCCCTTTTGCAATTACATATCTGAGTGAGGCCAGATTTTCTTCATATATTTCAACTAAAACAACCCAGGGGCATAGACTGAATGCAGAGGTAGGTGTTGGAATTCAGGTATCTTCTATAAGCCAGACATTACAGAAGTTGGTAAAAATCTAAGACAATGATACTCATTTCTTTTAATTTAAAAAAATTTATTTTCATAAAATATGTAATATGTAATGAAATTATTATTCTTAAATGAATTAACGATTAAAATTTTGTTTTAATTTCAATGTTGTATATTTTGATAGTTAACCCACATAAATAAAAGCCTAATTATTTGCAGCTATCTATTTATTTTTTATTTTTAAAATTTTTTTTGAGACTGAGTCTGGCTCTGTCCCCCAGGCTGAAGTACAGTGGCACAGTCTCAGTTCACTGCAGCCTCCACCTTCCGGGTTCAAGCAATTCTGCTGCCTCAGCCTCCTGAGAAGCTGGGATTACAGGTGCGTGCCACCACACCTGGCTAATTTTTTTTTATTTTTAGTAGAGATGGGGTTTCACCATGTTGGCCAGGCTGGTCTCGAACTCCTGGCCTCAGGTGATCCACCCGCCTTGGCCTCCCAAAGTGCTGGGATTACAGGCGTGAGCTGCCATGCCCAGCTGTAGCTATCTATTTTTTAAGCACGTTAAAGGGTGCTCTGTAAGCTCTGACAAGCCAAGTTATTAAATAAGTGTACTGCAGGTCCTTGAATAACATTGCCTCATTCAACCTTGTTTTGTTTTAATGCTGATGAGAAAAAAAAAACAAAAAAAAACTGATGCCACTGTCTGGGTAGAGTTTGCACACCCTTCCCTTGTCTGCATGGGTTTTCTCTGGATATACATCCCCAAGCTGTGCCCATTAGGTGAAATGCTGTGTCTACATAGCCTAGGGTGAATGAGTATGGGTGTGTTTGAGTACACTTGTGATAGGATGGCGTCCTGGCCAGGGAGGGTGCCCATCTTGTGTTTTCAGCAGCCAGAATTTGTTCTGGCTGCACACCACCCTAAACTGGAATGAGTGGATTGCAAATTATATGAATAAATACAAATTACTGTGAAATAAAAATGTGTAATGTAGACGACAATTATACAGATGCAGGACAATAAATGATGTGGGACAGAAGCGCTCAGCAAGCTCCCCACATTTGTTATTGCTTGTTTTTGAACTGCATGGTGGTGGAAGGTACTCCTGACAATTTTCGCTTCGTAAACGTTTACTCGTTGATTAAATTCACCACCACTATGAGTACCATCACTCATGGGTTCACCAAAAATTGAGTAAATCATCATCTTACTTGTTTTTATTAATATTTATTAAATGTATGCATACTTCACATTTATTTCAATATTTAATATTAGAAGTATTTTGGTCCTTACTTAGAAGTTTGGTGATATTTTTGTGACCAGAAACATGCCATAGGAACTTGACTCTTGTTTATGTTGTAAGGCACAATAACAAACATAAAAAGGCATGCTCATTTCTACTTGCCAACATAATTTCACAAAGCTCTTGATTCAGTGATGACATACAGCTCTGTAAAAAATACTTTAAAGACAAAACAAAATAAAACACATGGCCCCACCACAACTCTTGCCTCAGTCACTACATTTCTTAAAAGATAAATGATCCTAGTCCTTGTCTTTTCCTATACATAAAATAACATTTGACAAAATTAATGATTATACTTCTATAACCTATCATCAAATATACTCTTACACTGGAACTTAGATATAATTTTACACATATTAAATCTTCACCACCTACATGTAAACCATAAACTAAAATACTGCCTTAAAACAGCCTGACAGAATTGCTTCTGGGTTATAAGCCTCAGTCTATAGTCCTCAGTAAGACTTCCAAATAGAACTAACTTTAATTATTTAAAAGCTTAAATTTTTTTCCTTCAGTCAACAATATCAATTTGCCTATGGTAAAATTAGCTTCATTGTACATCTTCTTCCTGAACCTATTGAAGACACTGAGCAAGGACTCATAGCATTGTTACGTACTTTACCTTTGTATAATTCATTCTGGCATTCGATGGTATGTAACTACAATATTTATAAGTGAATTTCTTATAATAGTCCTGATAAGTATACTGTAAAATTGTCTTTGAAGGTTAATAAAATAAGCATGATTGATATTTTTCTTGTTACTTCAAATAATTTCCCCCCACAGGTATTAGCAATTCTTCTAATTAAAAATACAAGAAATGGGCCTGGCATGGTGGCTCACGCCTGTAATCCCAGCACTTTGGGAGGCTGAGGTGGGTGGATCACCTGAGGTCAAGAGTTCGAGACCAGCCTGGCCAACAAGGCAAAACCCCATCTCTGCTAAAAATACAAAAACTAGCTGGGCGTGGTGGCGGGCACCTGGGATCCCAGCTACTGGAGAGGATGAGGTGGTAAAATCACTTGAACCCAGGAGGCAGAGGATGCAGTGAGCTGAGATCGTGCCACTGCATTCCAGCCTGGGCGACAGAGTGAGACGCTCTCTCTCAAAAACAAAACAAAAAACAAAACCAAGTAATGGAAATAAGAAATAAGGCGGATAATTCAAGAGGAGAATGAGTTTAATATAACTCAGAATAAAGTTTGGACAAATATACACCAAATTCTGAAACGCCCTCAGTGGCCACCAACTGGCCAAAAGGTAGAACTAGAGAAATAGCAGGATTGGATCTTTTTTCTCCACTCCCGGTATTTGTTATTTAAAAAAAAAAAAAAAAAAAAAGCGGGAGGAGGGAGAAGAGAGAAAGAGTTATAAATGCATCCATGAATGATTACTGTACTACCACCAACAATATTCAGATCTGCCATGATGGAGCCTGTGAACCTTCATGTAACCCTCCACTAATCTAACAACTATCTTCATCTTAGGACAAAGTCTTCCTATCTATTTGTCCCATTTCATCAATCTGTTCCAATTCTTCCCCTTAATCCTATAAATCCATCTCTGTTATTTTCATTGTGTCACACCCTCCTCCCACAACATTACCTCAATTAACCCCTTACAGCAGTGATTTTTAATCAGGGGTGATTTTGCCCCCCAGGGGGCATGTGGCAACATCTGGAGAACTGGTTGTCACAACTAGGGAGGTGGAAGCGGATGTGTGTGTTCCTGACATCTAGTGGGTAGATGCCACAGATGCTGCTAAACATCCTACAATGTACAGGACAAAGAACTGTCAACAAAGAATTATCTGGCCCAAATGTCAAGTGCCGAGATTGTGAAACCCTGTCTTAGGAGGCAAGAAAAAATTCTGCAATAATGACACACTAAACCTTTGCCTTTTACCTTTTTCTAACTTTCCCTGTAAAAAAAGTTAATGTCCTGTAGCAAACTGGAACACAACCTCTTGGCTGTTAGCATCCCTAACAAGGCAATGGGTGTATATGCCAGAATTTGAGTCCCAGGATCTCCATCTTCGAGTTATGTGACCTGCAAGTTTTCTACTTCTCTGAGCCTCACTTTCATCATCCAAAAATATAGTGAAATTGAAAATATACTATCTCAGTATGGTTATAAGCACAGGAGATAGTACATTTAAAAACCCAGCATACTGCTAGGCATATAGGTGCAACACAGGGACAGTGATGCTGCTGATCCTTACTGTCACTGACTGAGGCCCCCCCGTCTCCATCAGCTGCTGCAACAGAGAGATAAGAAAAGCAGCAGTCACAGCAACAGAGTTAATTATGTGGAAGTGGAAGACACAGCTTAGACCTCATTTGAAGTGATCGAGAAGTATTCCTGAAAACCATATAAACAAGTGTAAATAAGTACACTAGGGCTGAACCCTTTCTGGGCCACTCTATGTCTACTGGTGCACACCCTTAGCACACTGTTAATTCCAGCCCTTCCACTCATCAGCCTCAACATCTGGCATATGACCCTGGAGCCAGAGACTAGTACCACAATGACAGAAGATATGAGGTCAAAAACCAACCAAACTCTAGTCTAGGTTACATTATTGTCTGCCCAGAAGATAGATAGATTCTTCTTTGTATTTGATTTAAATAAGAATACCCAAGGCTGCTTTCTTAAGTAGTTGTGTTTACACAGACTTCAATAGAAGCTTTCAGGAGAGTTTCTCTGTCCTCCTTTAATACCCCTTCCCCAACTCAATCTCACTGGGAGAAGAAATCAGCCTTAAATATCTTCCTTGGATGGGGACCCACTCCAGCAGGCCTGCGGCTTACCACATGTGGACTCTGGAGGGAGCTCCTGCCTCACAAAAGTTGAAGTACATCCTTCTACTGAAGACTACAACGCTTTCCTTTAAAGTGACACTTGTGAATCTCCAGGGTCTTAAGAATGTGGAGTTTAGATTCTCAAATCTTTCTCTAGAGCTCTTATCATGGTTTTAGTTCGCTCACTGGGCCTTTCTACTCTGGAGAATGCACGAATATTTTCCATTTGATTAAAATGGCAGGGTTCATTCTAAAATAAGTCACCAGGCTATTAAAAATGTGATTTACCTCCTATACAATAGCTACATTTTGAAGAGTGGAATCTCCCCTAGGATTCAGTGAAGAGGGAAGCAAAGCTACAGGTCATTTCCCAGGGACAGACTAAAAGTTTACTGAATGTAATTAAACTATATTATTTATATAATTTTAACACATGTAATTAGCTTGGCTTTGGTGCTAAGCCCTTTTTCCTTCTTAGCACTTTCAACTTGTATCTTGCAAAAATGATGAAAGACTAAATCTATTTATGATACACCAAGTGTACCTTTTACATATTCAGCTTAAAATGAGCAAAGATAATTAACTTATTTATAAGTGCATTCAAGAAGTTATATAACAATTATTCAACCATTATTCACATTACTACTTCTACAATCCTTTCTGAAGAAAAAAAAATTGGTGCTTATGATCCTGCTTTACAGCTCTCTCCAATGACTTGCCTTAACCATGGGGAAACTGTCACAAATGATTCCTATAGATCAAGGAGTTGAAGTCAATTTTAAACTCAGAATGAGAGGAAGGAAGCCTCCCCTAACTGCCTCTAGCCTGGTTCAACTACTTTTAAAGATTGCCTTCTCTCCAACGCAGGTCCTTTTACCAGATATTCCAGAGGTAAAGATCTACATGTGTAAATGTAAAGAGTGAAGTCATCTGGAGTTTTATAGCCGACTATGGCAAAAGTGAGTCCTGGCTCTAAACTGGGCCAAGTTTCTCCCCATTGTGGCCGTATGTATTCCTTGCTGTCTATTGAGAGTGGTCTATTTTTCAGAATAGATGCTCTGCTTCTACAATAAATGGAGAGGTAGGGGATATTCCTTCTATATAAGTGTTGGTTTATGCTTGGTTTACCAGCTAGACAGTGTCATGTAAATTATTAACCTAAAATATAGAAAATATCTCCCATTCTTCCTTTTATATTATGGCTATATTATGCAAAGCAGTCATAGCATAGCCCTAAGCCCAGAAGTCTGGCTATGCCTACATTTTAGGTGCAATTATAGGCATTTCTGCCTCGTATATGTAGTCCTAGCAATCTCTGTTTTACAAGAGTATGCGAAAGAAAGAAACAAAGAAAGAAAGAAAGACTTCAGAAAAAAAATAGGGGAAGGAAGGAAGGGAGGGAGGGAGGGAGAGAGGGAGGGCAATAGGACTTAAAAAAAAAATAGGGATAATGACCAGACCACACAAAACTTTAGGAACTTTGGGACCAGAGCCCTAAAGAAACCAAAACCAATCAGCACAGCTAAAATTGCAACTAATTTTTGCATTTCGTATCACAGTCCATCCTTTGCAAACTTAAAACCCATAGGCTTGTGTTTTCCTTTTTGTAGGTCTTTGGAGACATTCATTTCTAATACAGAGCAATTTCACCAAAATTAAAAGTATGATCCAAGGATGGCCTTCTTCATCAATCAACTTCCTTCTCAGTTTCTTTGGATGCATGTGCAGCTTCTTCAGACAGCTAAATATAGCAGCAACTACAGTGAGTGGGTCTTAAAGTCAGTAAACTCCCCATTTCTTTCACTAAATAAAAACACTTCTGCAGAAGAGAATTTTTTCCCCTTAAGGTCTTCATAAATAATTTTTTATGGCTGTCTCTTTAGCTGTGAGAAACCTTATTCCTCATCACTTCCAAACATTAATATGCAAGAGGAAATCTATGAACCACAAAAACTTACACACTGAATTGATATAATTTCCCTATTTACCAAACACACAGGAGCCAATATGCATCAAAGAAACATATATTGTAGTAGACAGCCTGTATCTAATGGTTCTGGAATAGTCTGAGCTAAATTACCAAAGGTGACCATGCTGACCCACTGAGGGAAAGGGGCGTGTGTTCCGCCATGTACACTGCACTCTAGCATGTCTGGGTCTATTGGCACAGGCTGTCTTTCGGAAGGAACTGATCACCTTTTGGCAGAGAACAATGACTAAATACTTTGAAAAGACTGTTAGCTCAAACACTGAGATGCTCTAGGAGGAAAGGGTACAAAAAACATCCCTTAATCTCTGTGTTAGTGTTTCCCATGGGCAAAAGACTTATTCGGAGAGAAAAAAAGAGTCAAGGTTTTCCTGAAATTGTCTGTCACTGGGGTGGGTTGTTATGGGATATCTAGTGGTGCCACCGTAAATATTTTTCAAACTAGTCTCCAGGGAACTTTTTCTAAATTCGTAGTTGGGGGTAGAGGTCTGTGAAAATACAATAAATGCAATGTGAGTTTATAACATTTTATCAGGCATACTTTGTGAATTGTAACATTGGTGGCAGAGCTAGAGGGATGAAGAGAGGGGAAATGAAGATAAATCCTCTGTCAATAGAGCAACTTGGACAATAACCAGAGAGTGGGAAGGCTCTCATCAACCAAATGAGGTCTGGGCAGCAGAAGGACGTTTCCACCAAGGGAAGGGAGCCATCTAGAACCTATCAAGGGTAAGAAGGCACTTCAGGGAGAGAGGGATTCAAGATTGCTGCTACTCTGCTAATGGAGGTTTAGAGAAACAAGTTACCTCGATTTCCAGTTTTTGTAGCCTCACTGAAATAAATACGGTACCTCCCTAAACTGCTGTAGAAATGGGGGTAACGTAAGTTAACTCCTGTTTTTTAAAATAATTTCAGTTTGTCTAAATGCATCTGTTGTTAGCCAGAACCTTAAACAAAAATCAACTTGAGAAAATTCTAACATGCAATGTGTATATGTTTTTGTGTTTATATGTGTGTGAAGAAGAAAAGTAGACATCAGAACACAAGGACTTATTTTAAAGTAAATCTGGAAAACCCCTGAATTCACAAAGTAGTCTAGTTTCCAAGAGTAAAAATTTTCAGGTCAGTAAGCAACATGTCCATCTTGGGTCATCTGAAACCACTTTCAAATGTGTTTTCTGAACATTAGACCTAAAGTTGCCAAACTGTAGTCTGAAAAATAAAATATGTTTGGGCAATCTATGTAAAAAAGGGATTATGTGTGAAAAATTGTCATCAATTAGTTTGGATGGTCACATAGAACCACCACATATTCCAAAAACAGAAACTAGGGCAAAGTACCAATACCTCTGCATATACATGATTCATATATGTATGTGTATGTATGATTTCTATATATTCTAAATATTTGTCTTAATGTTTTATGAGTAGTTTAAGGTTTTAGCTCTAGCTGAAATCTATGGATC